>NC_062221.1:111747556-112050586 GCF_902686445.1 Sciurus carolinensis
TTTTTTAACTAAATCTAGGTTTTCCTCAATAATTTACCTCCAAAATAATATTCTTTTGAACTGTAAGCCACAGGCCAAAAATGTAAATGTTATGGTTTTCATCTGAGCTCTATGAACTAGTATGTGTCTATCAATCTACAGCAAACATCACATGCTTGATGCAACACTATTTTGACAGTTAAAGGCAGATTGGTACATTCAGAGTGCATGGGCTTTCAATTTTGCTTATATTTTATAGAAAAAATGGAGATATTTATTCCTGTCAAATATGTATTTATTCTTCATGTTATAATGCATTATCCCACATCTATAATCTAACCCATGTTAATTGAATTGTACCCAAATTGATAATACTCTTGGAAATATTGGTTCAGTTTATGTGGGCATTAAGGAGTTGTAGCCTTTTCAAAATTTAGGCAAGTTAGATAAAAAAAAATACGGTATATTTTTCTTATTTAGAAAGATTTTTAATATAATTACAATCTCCATATAAGGGAAATGTGGCTTATTCAGAAACATAAAATGTCTTGCATGATTTCCATGTCAGTTGTAGTTTAAGAGATGGGGCTATCCTAGGAAATTGGCAGGTAATAATGGATGATTAAATTTGGAATAAAAAAGTACTTTTGTCATTACTTAAAGGTAGAGAAAATATATTCAAATACATCTTTTCTTGTGTTGTTTATTTCTGTAAGTAAGTATATGCAAATAGGTGAACATGCATTAATTTATATATGATATTAAAGGCTAAATTTCATAGTATGGGAAAATTCTGAATCAAGGAGACAAGTACTTGAATTCTGAGTTATAAACTAGGAAATATGTAATATTAGGCAAATTTCCTTAATTCTTCTCTGACTCAGTTTTTCTTGACAATAAGATAAAAATAACATATAACTCATTTATTTGCTATGAAAAGGAATAACATGATAAGTATGACATACTGCAGTTAATGCAAGGGACTAAAAAATTAATCTAAAGATATGTGCTGAATTTCTTCTGAAAAATTATCTGGTCCTAAATATACATCTGACATTCGTTTATTTTAGTGCAATGCGACTAGTTTGTTAAATATTGCAACTGAGCCATTTAAAATGCTAATTCTGAATTCACTACATTGATTCGCTGCCTGAGCCAGACATCAGTCCTCGTGTATCCTAACCAGATTTGTTTCCTGGAAAGACTCTTCTGTCAGTTTCCATTTAGTCCTTTTCCAGCTTGTAGATGTAAGCTGGTGAAAATGGAAGCCAACCAAAGACTTGCCACACATCCAGCCCACAAGGCTCACTTGTGTGAAGACATTAGCCTTTCATCATGTTTAGGAGGGTGCATCAGGACCTGATTTGGCCAGGAAGTGAGGTCACTTCTCAAATATGCATTAAATAACTGAATTCTAGCTAAAATTACCTCCTGGTAATTTTCTTTCCTTAAATGATATATTGCATTTCTTTTTAAAGAATAAGCTGTGGTCGCACAGTGGCATTTTCTTAAAATCTCCTTTCCCGAAAGTAAAGGAAATGGTAGAGTTAGGCCCTTGAGAAAGTGATTAATCCCCTGGCCACAGAGAAGCAAAATGACAACGTGGATAAATGCCTTGTCTTCTAACACAAGTTTCAAGTGACTGTGGCCAGTCACAGCAGAAATTGTAATGAGGGGTCTGTGGAGAAGGGTTCTTCAGAACAAACCAGCAAAGCACTGGTGGGAATGTAAGAAAATGATAGTGATCCCAGAGGAATTTCCTTTCTTTCAGTCTCAGACTTTGATGCTTTGAATTCTGAACTTTTGAACCATGCTGGCTTTATCTTGTCCCTTTGGAGAGATTTGCAAGGTATTCTTGTACCATTTGCTATAATTATATTCTTAAAATTTAATGATACGGTGATTTTTCAAAGAAAAATTATCTGCTTCAAAAAATGCTAGAACTAGCAAACACACACACACACACACACACACACACACACACACTCACACATGCTCACACAAAGCTCTTCTAATAGGGTTGTTTCTATCACAGCTTAAGAGAAAACATCCTCTTTGTTATTCTTCCAAAGCACCAACAATTTATAATAAAGCTTGTAAGTCATTATCAGAGGCTGGAATGCTCTCTTTACAACTAGAGAAAAGACATAAAGGGAAAGCTAAAGGGGTAGGAATCAAGAGAGAAACCCAGCATGTGGCCATCTGTGGAAATACAATTGAGACTGAATATATTTTTCAAAAGAATTATTTTTAACAAATCTCTTCTCAGTTGGATATATGATTCAGCAAATGTACTGTTTCTTGGGTTTTGTGTCTCTTTGGTTCTTAGGAAATGTGAGTACATGAGATTCTCGGGAAATAATAAAATTTGGTTATTGGAACAAATAAAGAGTCTCTTGCAACAAAGATCAGTCTCTCAAAGACCCTTTCTGTGTCTTGGGCAGTCCAGTTCAATTTCTGGTTTAGTATAATGAGAGAAGCCATGGTCACACAAAAGGGGCATGGTATTTCAATTAGTCATTAAATTTTAAAGTTTCATTATTTTCCATAAGGAATACTTTAACGTTTTTCTATATTAACACATTTAACGTATTGATTCTGAAACCCAAAAACGTAAGGTCAAATTTCCTTAGCCACCTTATTGAATTCTGCTATTTTCACTTATTTTCAAAGCTCATTGAACCAGTTGATAGCTCCCCCTTGCAAACAGTTGAGCCCATGTATTTCACTTGCTTCCAGTCTTTACTTATTAAATGTATGTCTCCAAATGCTGTAACATTGAGGTACACATTATCTAGATTAAAATATAAATTAATTAAAAGCTCTCTATGCTGGGAATAAAACAGACACTGATTATGCAGTTATGTAACTGTCACCAAATTAACTTTTAAAAATGATTAAATGGGAAATATCAACTCTTGTAATATGTAAACAACTGAAAAAAACATCCTAAAATGTAAACCTTGTTGTCAAAAGGATGACCTACATAACAACAGTGAATGTCACACATTTAGCTGAAAATATCCATCAATCATTGATGAAATTATAATATTTATGATGCTTTTCTGGTGAGCAATACAAACCTGATGCAAACGTGCATATATAGCAGCTACCAACCTCATTTAAAAAGTGAAATATTCAAGATTTAACCTTCACAGAAGATACTAGAATAAGAAAGAACAAATAGTAGGGCAATTCTAGGGAACATAGTTATATTATAATTTAAATCATTGACATTCAATTTGAATAGTACTTATTATCTTATTTGAATTTAATTTGTACATATATAGGACTTATAATAATATGAGAAATAATAACTGTTGGGCTTATGTATGTTATATGTATGTATATTCCCTAGAAGATACTTATTACATTATGTGAATTCCATGCTACATAATGTTAGATATGTTATAATGTGAGTTATTGATATATATGTAACTTGAATTAAAAAAATTGTAGATGGTTTCCAAGACACATAACTACATGTAATGATGATATAATTATCAGAATATAAGATACAGATACTAGTCCAGTTTCTAAAACTTTACATATATTCTAAAGACATTTGCCTTAAATCTACTTGTGATGGATGTTTCCTCTTAGTCATTATTAGATGTAGAAATATTTTGAATTTTTGGGGGTATTGGGGATGAAAATTATTTTGAAATTTATACACAATGTTTGAATATAAAAGAAACTTAGACATTCAGTTTCACTCAAACAGTTCTAATATACATTAAATATCAGAAAAAATATGAAAACAAATGAACAAAACATGAACAATAGATAAGTATTCCAAAGTCAAGACATTGGAAGAATATTATCTACATCCCTAACCTCACCAGCAACATTAGACTCTTGATATCCATGTCCAGTTGCTAAGCTATAAGTGTTCACAATGAAATAGACAATCTTAAGAAAGAGAATCTATTTTGAAACAAATGTACATTTTAGCATTAGGCAGTCTTCAATGTCTTCTAGATTTAGTCAACATGCAAAGTGTGTATGTGCAACTCTGGATGTGTTAGTTTATCTTTATACACATTGCCATTCCCATTTGTACAACTGGCATAATAGTATTCACCAGTGTGATCTGAGGAGGAGAGGTGCTGTATGCAAAGTACCCAACAAATGGGGCTATGTTAATAAACATACTGTTAATAAACAGTAGCCATAATGTAACATTTCTCACTGATGACCATGTAAACAAACACCGCTGATGTTTGGAGGACCCCAGGTTAATGCAAAGCTTTATTACCGAGGAGTCTCAGGCAAAATCATGATGTGCAGAAGAAATTTTTCCAGGGTACCTGAAAACTTCCCTTTTTGACCACAAGGTAATCATGCACAATACTGTTTTGAATGCTTACTGATCGCATTTAAACCTCACAAGAATTCCAAGATGAGGTTCTCTTACTAGTTTTATTTTATAGTTGAGAATACTAGAGACTGAGATAGAAGGACTAGCTTGAAGTCACAAAGCTCAGAACCCAGCCTAATAATATGACTATGGTCCTACTCTTAAGCCATAATCTCTCCCACTTCTTGCCCCTCCATTCATCGGTTACACATTTGCTCACATCTCATTTCATTGAATCCTGACTCTGATTATTAAGACTGCAATACTAGACACACAGAGATTATAGTGGAGACACAAAGTATTCTTGCTTGCATCTTGCTCTAGGGAAATTTTGCTTGACTGCATTATTAATGGTTTCTCATAATAAGACAGGTAAAACTGAAACAACACAGGTAAAACTTTGAGCATGTGCTGGGAATATGCTAAAGTCTCAATAAATATGGCATGTATAATTTATAGCACATGTGAATAAACTATGAATGTCTACATTGTGCCACCTTTATGAATCAAATAAAAGATCTGCCTAGTTGGGCTTGATGGTACACACCTATAATCCCAGTGACTTGGGAGGCTGAGGCAGGAGGATCAAAAGTTCAGACAGCCTTAGCAATTTAGCAAGACCCTCAGCAACTTAGAGAGACCATGTCTCAAATTAAAAAAAAAAAAAAAATTTTTTTTTTTAAATTAAAAAGGATTGGGGATGTGACTCAGTGGTAAATGCTTCTGGGTTTAATTACTGAGAGAGAGAGAGAGAGAGAGAGAGAGAGAGAGAGAGAGAGAAGATCTGCCTATTTAATATATGTAAAACAATGCAAAGAGAAAAAACTTATCATATATATGAGTGGTTCTTTAACAGTGCCCCTAGACAGAAAAAAACTACTATTAAATAATTACATAAATCATAAACAACAGAAGAGCAACTACCTTTTGAATAGTGACATTATGGAAATGTCTATCATTATTTCCAATCCTTATAACAATTTAATAAAGTTTTTCACTTTCTAAGTATGAATGAGAAGTTTATTTACTTGCCTAAGGATACACAGTAAGTATACAAGCAAGCCTTTGAAATGAGGAGCATATACCTTTCTGCTTCTCCAACCCTTTTTACTGGCACAAGTACAGGTTGATAGGACTTTCCATCAGTAGTCAACTGGCTTTGCATAGAGCCAGTGGCAACTATGCAGCAATTGAGGAACATCAATTTGCTGAACAGAATTTGAGCCCAGCATTTTCTGAACATCTCCTGAAATGCTAGGGCAAGGAGATTGAGGCTGCCAGTTGCCTAATTATAGCTTTATACATCCCCATTACTATTTTAATCCTGTAGTTCAATTGACCAACATGTCTGTCTATGGCAGTTCTATCCCGGCAGCAAGTCAGAAGGTGATGTCCAACTGCAACACAGAAGACAGGTGACCTCAGTGTAACTCTGAGGAGATGTTCCTTTCCATTCTTGTTCTACCATTCTCCACAAAGCACACTATCAATGCATGCTTTTTGTTGGACTATTATGTCTACTTAATCCTGCAACATTTGGGCTGAGCTTGGTAGGGGAAATTCTTTAGGAGATAACAAAATGAAGGGGCTTAATATCCAGCTGGATAAATAGTTCTATGTGATATCTTTCTAATATTTCAAAGTATCCCATGGAAATGGCTTTTATTCCTTATGGAGGCAGGCTAGTAGTTAACTAAATTTCTAGACTATTGTAAAGAGATAAATTATGAAAACTAGTAAGTCTGAAGCACTTACTGCTCATGAGTTTGGGTGGTACCCAGTGTATTACTTCTAAAGTACCAAAATAAGCAAGAAACAGTAACAACAACAACAGCAACAACAAACTCCTGGAAATTGCTAGAACCTGTGCTATGATGTAGTGAAGACTAAATACTAGGATCACAAAATCAAGAAAGAGAGAATCTGAGAAACAGAATGACCTGTATCAGTGATCAGTTCACACTTTGTAATTTTACTTAGAGAACAACTAAGGCAAAATATGACATATTTGGAGGTTATTTAGAGCTGAATACAATTTGAAAAGTCATCATATAAGTAGACCAAGTACTATGCATTTAAAGAATGTAAAGTTCTTTAAAGTTATTCTCAGCTAGGAACTAAACTAAGAATTGAGTTTACTGCAATAATTCCTACTGCATTAAAATGGAAATTATATTTAGATTTCTTTTCAAAACGTCAGTGACACACTTACTGAGCAGACTAAAGAACAAAGTAGAATTGATTGAACCAAGTAGAATTCCTGATAAGACAGTGGGCAGGAACAGGACTAGAGAATGCATTTTAGATTTACTGACAAAAAATTAATTGCTGTATTGCCATTTATAGGTAAATTAGGCCAATATATCAGGAACTAAGTTGCACTAATGTCAATGAAAAGTGAAGACTCTGTAGATAACATAAAATTCGTTGGATATTTACACTGATTGACTGGTAGGGAAATTTTAGTTATGTATGGCTTAACTCTACCTGGAGGAAATGGTTTTCCTATACTTTACATAAGAAACCTAAAATTGTAATTGTAAAAGATACCTAATAATAAATGGCAAAACTCCATTTGCTTAGCATGTCCAAAGCCCTGGACTTTCTTCCTAGCAACACACACACACACACCCACACACACACACACAAATTGCAAAACTGAATTCAAACTCAGGTTTGTGGGAATCCATAGGTAATGTTCTTTCCAATATATATTCATTTTCATTTAATTACTCTGAAATATTGGGAATTACAGTAAGATCCATCTTCAAGATTAATGTGAGGATATGTATATGAACAGATTAGTTAATCTGTATGCGGTTTTAGGCTTAGGTAGTGATGTCTTAGATCCTGCAAGGTAACAGGTGTGCTAATGAAGTCTTTGTGAAGCCTGCCTGAAAAAAGAAATAGAAATATTGTGAGGTGCATACATTTTAACTATCACATACTTACATTTTAAAACATTTTTTTGAGGTGTTAAGTGGTTTTTCTCTGTTGCAAATGAATTTACAAAATGAAGAGCTTTAGAACTGTCCATGAAAATTCTGATTCAGTGGAGTCTGTGTCTTCGTACATGTCTGAGAAAAAGATGTGGATGATTTTCCAGGGTTAAAAACCATAACCCCAAAGAAATTATGTGGCTGAAAATGGGCCTAACTTTGGCCCACATTAAAATCTTGCTAAATGTTCCTAGATTTGTTAACCACACTCAGTACTGATGACATAAACTCTCCACATGCAACATATAATTAGATGCTCAAGGTGTTATTTTGGAGTAACTACTCATTTATGTCACAAGTAATACATGTTTTATCACCTAGAAGGAATTTTGATATTCATACTCTGAAGGTCTGAGCAAATACATGACATTTCGTATTTTTCTTCACCTTCTCTCACTTAAAATAATCAAACTAGAGATTTTGTGGAATGCTTTAAATGCATTTTAAGTTAAAATAATGATTGACGGTTATATTTTAAGTTTACATTATATATGAGCCTACACATACATACATATTTGTAAGAAGATTGAAAGAAAAAAAAAAGGATTAGTATATTCTTGAAAATCATGACAATTAGAAAATGATAAACAAGGCCAGGCACGATGATGCACACCTGCCTTCCCAGCAGCTCTGAAGTCTGAGGCAGGAGGATGGCAAGTTCAAAGTCAGCCTCAGAAACTTGGAGAGGTCCTGAGCAATTTAGTGACACCCTGTTTCAAAATAAAATAAATAAATAAATAAATATAATGGGCTGGGGATGTGGCTCAGTGTTAAGCAACGCTGGGTTCAGTCCTCAGTACCAAAGAGAGAAAAAAGAGAGAGATAACCCACAGCAACAAAAAAGAAAAACATATTTCTATAGTTGCTTTTAAGTTACTTTTCAATATTGAGCTTTTGTTACAGTGTATTCTTACCTTGCCTGTGTGGAATTTATTTTCCAAAGCAATTATAGTTAAAAAGAAGCAAATTGCATCTGAAGTTTCATGTGAATATTTTGCATCTTAACTTCTGAGATTTTCTCCTCAGGATGTCAAATTGATAAGGAATATCAAGGATAATTTTCAAACTGTTTTTATTTGTAGATAACCAAGTGGTAGAATTTGTTATTTGGTTTCTCTGAAATATCAAGAAAATATGTCAACATTCAATTGTCCCTAACATTTTCTGAAATGAAGCATAAAATACAAATCATTAAAAAAAATTTAAAAAGAAATATACAGAAGTCAGTGAAACAAAAAATAATAGGTAAATTATGAGCAATGCAAAATGGAGTTTAGGCACTGAGTATTTTTATTTTTATTTTTAAAAATTTTTTTGTAGTCCTAGGGTTTCAACCCAGGGCCTCCCCATACTAGGCCAATGCTCTAACCACTGAGGTTGTGGTTAACCTCCAGTGGGTATATTCATTACCAACTGAACTCATTAAGTAAATGTAATTTCTGGTTTATTTTTTTTCTAGCACTTCTAGCATTTCTTTGATATGCTTATCAGCAAAAAAAAATCACTTAATACTTGTTTTATCACCTTCATATAAATTTAAACAAAAATTCAAGTTTGAAGAATCAGGGATGTAATTTTTGTTAGATATTTTTAAAATGATTTAAAATCCACTACTTATTTAAATTTTCAGAACATAAAAAAATGTCTATACAAAAAAGCAGAAATTCATGTGATTGGCAGGATGCACCTGTGTCATTTTTCTCTAATAAGAGCCACTTAGCACCCTTGAATACTCTTATTTGTCAAAGCCCTGCAATACAAAACTACCTTTAGCACTGCCTTTGAACACTATATTTGCTCTGACTGCTATGCTACTTACACAAACTGTGTCACTTCAGTACTCAATGAACCAGCCACTAAATTGGTCCTCTACAATGGGTCCGAGATCAATAACTAATTTTGAAAACTGATTAGTTTGCAACAGAGTAGTAGACAGTTCCGAATTTTGCCAGAGGACATAATCAGCCAGTAAATAGAGGTATTAGTGCACTGGTAATAGGTTGGTAATATGGCCCAAATCTATGATAAACTCTTTTCCACAAAGGGTGATTTGAGCCTTTATAAGCAACTTTACTTGTAAATTAAACTTTATTTTTTGATGTTGAAATATAGCTTAGTTTTATTATGCTACATAGCTAGTTAATAAGAGTTGTTTGTAAATGAATTCTAATAAAGCAAGGAAGCTCAGCCTTGGGTGACTATTAAAGAACCAAAGACATTTTTATATATCTTGGCTGGTTGTGAATTCCAGATGTTTCCAACATGAAAAATGTTATGTGCTAACAGTTAATGTTGTATTGCTAGCCATTCAGAAGATGTATCTTCCTATTAGATGTGAATGTTGCTATGGAGATAACTGTAAAAGTCTGACCTAGGAGAAGAGGTGGGGGAAGGAATTGTATTAAAGGAAGAAAGAATATCAATTATGCCAATAATTGAAAAGGTGGCAAAAAGGTAAGCATCTTATCCCCAGTTACTTCTGGAGAACACATGGGAATACATGATGCATGAAAAGGATTTTTGTCGTCACCTCTTACACTGGCTTTGTATTTAAGCTACATCAAGTGACCATGTGGAAAAAACCTGAACCCTCCATTGTAAAGTGAACTGGCACAAAACTAAACACATAGTTTTAAAAATCATTCCAAATGCATAGGTTACAGTTTGACAATCGGCTTGTTAGGGCTGTGGTAAAATGCAACTTCAGAAAAGTTGTAATAAAATAAAATTGAAACAGTTGAGATTTTGCAAGCCAAGTAACTCTACCTGCTAGTGATATGAGGTGGGATATAGCACTACAGAGTGAATTCCTAAGGCACATTTGTGTGCACCGGGTTGGGATTATAAATGGGTATACCCAGTGTAATTCAATGCCTAAACTTGAACTGAGAAACTGCAAACAGATAAAAATTACAAACTCTTCTTCTGAACAAGGAACATTTTTCTTGGAAATGTACATTTGTTTTAATATGGGAGGAGGAGGTAAATACTTGGAAAACAGACTGTAATTCAGCAGCCCAGACCACCTCTTTTCATACATGCTGCAGGTGAGAAGGTCGAAAAGGCAAGAATGTGAAGTCTCTCTAGACCGCAGGCAAATTGACAGCCCAGGGTGGGGCAGCTCTAAGTGTGGACGGTGCATTTACTACAGTGCAGTTCAGATACTAAGAACCACATTCCACACATCAGTCCCTATGTGAGGGAAGGGTCTTAGAGAAAGAAGAGCAATAACAAGGAAAAGGAACTTCTTCATTTAGTTTCAGTGCCCTTCAGAGAACTCCTCTGTGATAACTCACTTCCCTCTAATCTGTGGTCATGAACTTAACATCCTTAGTCTTGTTTCAAGTTAATTTCCAGTTAAATTTTACAGCTTTTTATACCCAAACGCTGGATTCTATCAGATCCCGTGAATACCAACATACATTAACTACTTTTGCTTCTTTGTGAATTAGTTGGAAAAACTCACATACAACATCAATCTAGACATTATAGAAATGGTCCAAATCCTAGTAAAATAACGAAGATGTATTTTACCGTTTATTGTCTTTAAGATTGGAAACATAAAGTTGATAAAACTGTATCAGAACAGAGACTGATAGAATCAGAGGAAAAGAATCTATAAGGGAACTTTATTGACCCTTCTTTTTAAATAAGAAATATTGCAAGAAAATGGATATGATAAATGAAAGCTGCAACACAGATTATAGTCATGTATCTGATAAAACAAATTTTCATTTCTAGTAAGAAAAATTTAAAAACACAGTAGTACACTGAAAAAATTTCAGTAGTTTTTGCATAAAAATGTCAACATTTTGCAAGGAGATGGCACATTTAAATTTATATATTAAAAATGGAAGTTCTCAAACATGAGATTTGGAGCAAAGGCCAAGATTCTATTTTTGAGGTACAAGAGTTAATCTTTTGGAGAATCTGTTTTTAAGACTATACGGGAAGAATTACATATGTGTGTTATTGGATCAGCTTAGACAAGCATCTCACAGCCTTCCTGTTTCCCAACCTCTTCATAAGAATCTTCTATATATTTATTAAAAATGCAGATTCCTTAGTGTTCTTCAGAAATTTTGAGTTTGTTTTTCTGGGGTTTGGTCATGTATCCACGTGATATGTTTGAGACAGGTGCGGGAAACAATAACCTAGATTCCAGCAAAAACTAATATATCTATCTTTGTCTCCAGCTCTGCATTCCATTATGTCCATCAATAATCTCAGACTTGTATGGCTTTTCATGATAAATTTGTGCAATGTTGATGCACCAGAATAATTAACTTATTAAAATATTCTAATGTAAAGGCAGATAATGTCTCATTATTAAATATTAAATGTATATTTAATCTCTCCATTTGCTTTTGACTTCAGTCATGCATTGATTAAGCAGTTCACAAATAAAATTTCTGTGATTTTCATGATGACTACCAGTGTTGAGGTCCAATGGGTTATAAAGCAGAGGAAATATTGGCAAGAGGTTTTCATTTTTGTTAATATGTATCTAAAATTTTGCTGAAACATATCATTTCCTTAAGGTAATTCCACATTTCCCGTGGGAAAATATTTAAAATGCATTTTTAAGATGAATGTACTGTATTTTAAAAACCTATTCTATATTAATACTGCAGCTTTTCATAAAAAGTATTGTTACTTTAATAAAGGCATCAAAATACAATTGTCAGATTTTGACGTATTGAATATTTCTCAATATTGTTCAATGAGAACATGAACATGAAGGTTTTTAACATTATCATTGATTGGGGAAAGGGAAATCCTAACTATAATCCATAACCACCTCACACTTATTAGGAAGTCTGTAATAAAAAACAGAAGATAACAAATTTTGACAAGGATTCGGACAAATTTGAACTCTCCTGGGAGTGTAAAACGGCACCGCCATACACTGTGGAAAACAATATGGTCGTTCCTCAAAAAAGTCAACATAGAATGACTTGGCCAATTCCCTTCTAGTTACACACCCAAAAGAATAAGAAAAAGGAATTCAAGTAGATATCTTATACACTCATGTTCGCTGAACACACAACAGTGTTCCCTCATACATGGGAAGTATGCTCCAAGTCTCCCAGTGGATGGAGGAAGTCATGGGTGGTACCAAGACCTCATGTATGCTGATTTTTCCTAAATATGCATACCCATGATTAAGTTTAACTTAGAAATTAGGCATTATAAGAAATTAACATGAATAACTAATATTAAAATAAAACAACTATAACAGTTTACTATAATAAAAATTAAATGAATGCAGTCTTTTTCTCTGTCAAAATATTTTATTGTACTTTCACTTTTCTCTGAAAGAATGAACTTTATGGCTTCTCTTTGGCATATCCAAATTGCCAGTGTCACTATTCTTGTGTTATGAGTCTCTTATTAAGTAAAATGAGTGTAACTTGTACATAAGCCTTGTGATATGGTGACGTTGGTTTGATAATCAAGACAGTTACTAAGTACCTATCAGGAGGGTAATGTATATAGTGTAGATACACAGGACAGAGGGAAGATTCACATTTCAGGTGGGACAGAATGGGCTTTCATCACATTAGTCAGAATGGCATGCAGTTTAAAACCTATAAATTAATCATTTCTGGAATTTTCCAGTTCATACTTTTGTATCTCAATCAAAGATAACTGAAATGCAGAAAAAAAAAATTGTAGATAAGGGAAAACTGCTATTAGGAAGTTCTGATACATGCTACAATAGAGATGAACCCTGAAAACTATATTCTAAATTAAACATCCAGACACAAAGCAACAAATATTACATAATTTCACTTATATGAAATATTTGGAATAATAAAATTCAGAGAGAGAAAAAGAACTTTAGAGGTGATCAGGAGCTTTGGAGAATGTAGAATGGTGGGTCAAGGGTTTTTATTTTCTGGCATAGAGTTTCTCTGAAATAGTTGATGGCTGAACAATACTGTAAACACAATTGATGTTCTAAAGATTTGTACACTCAAGAATGATTAAAATGGTAAATTTTATTATATATATGTGTAGATATTTATGTATCAATATAAGTTAGGATCATATCTTTCTGACTGATGTAACCCTAAGCTTATAATTACTTTGTCCATCATGACAATGAACAATCACTACTTTGTCAGTCACTTATATCACTTTGCTTCTTCTTCTGTGATAATAAAAATCATTCTGAGGGCTTTGTTGCTCAGTGGTAGAGCACTTGCCTAGGATGTGAGAGGTACTGGGTTTGCTTCTCAGCGCTGTATATAAGTAAATAAATAAAATAAATGTTCATCAACAATTAAAATATTTAAAAATTCATTCTGAGACCCATTGCAAATTTTAGTTTTGGACAAAACTTTATTTATTTATTTATATATTTATTTGTTTATTTATTTATTAGTACCAGGGATAGAACTCAGAGGCATTTAACCATTGACTTAAATCTCCAACCCTTTTCAATATTTTACTTAGAGGATCTCACTGAGTTGCTTAGGGCATTGCTAAGTTGCTGATGTTGACTTTCAAATCATGATGCTCCTGTGTCACCCTCCTGAGCTACAGGGTTTACAGGTGTGGACTACCATAACCAGTTGGATAATGCTCTTTAGGTAGCTTATTATGTGGTGTTGTTATAAGCAAGGACCACTAGACTTGTTTATTTTCATCATACTTGCTCAGACACTGTTTTAATAGTCTGTCTTGAGGTTATAGTCACAGTAGTTTTTGAATTAACCTGTTCCCAAATATACAGAAATAGACATGGTGTTATAAATAATGAGAGTAACACAGGCCATTCAGGTGAAGTAACTAGACTAGATTCTTGAATTGAAGAAGAGTCAGAGAATACATTGAGGACTGCTTGCATTATAACATTATGCAGAATGATTAATAAAGATTAGTTACATGGATGCTATGATTTATTAGGTATAATTTCAATAGCACTGTATAAAAAGATTGGCAGAAGTTTTCAAAACAAATTAGTGACTGAACAAAACCAACTAGGACATTTAAATGTGCCCTTCTCTGTAGGGCACATTGGTTGGTAAATTTCCCTATGCCTAGGCTTCTGGGTTTATGTTTTATATATTGAAAGAAAGGCAGTTTCAAACTTGATAAACATTTTCCAATTTAATTCTGCTGCCTAAATATTTACTCTGTTGAATAAATAAACGAATCAGTTGGACCTGTAAATGTCAAGTCACAGAATTTTCTCTCACTTTGCTTTAAGTTACTGAGCGTATGTAACTGAATAGAGATTCAAGAATGAAAGACAGTCAAGGGTAAGGCTATAACTACGTGGCATTTAAAGATTCCCTCTAGCAGAACACTGGAGTACAGTCTTGTTCTGGTGGAACAGAGCTGCCAGCCTTTAAGTGTGAAATAGTAAGAGCCATGTTGGTGCATGTATACAAGTGCACACATTTCCAAGGCTGGTCTCTTCACAGCTAACCACATTTCCTACCAAACATAATGCAAAACAATGTTTGGTATCTTCTGTTCTTGCTCAACCAGAAATACAGATCGAAAGGACCATTTGGCTGTAAAAGGTCATTGCCACAATGAAATTCAAACTTCTTTTAGGAGGGAGTGTTTTTCAAATCGGAAGTAAATTGGATTACATAAATACTAGCAAGGAGTTGGGGTCCTCAAGTACACTAAATAGCTTTGCAGTTTTTTAAGTCTGCTCCTTGTCATTCAGGATAAAATTAAGTTCAAGATCTGGGTCTTCAAGTTCTGCTTAAAGTTTCTAGGCATGTTATAATAATATTGGCACATTTTGCCCTTTCCCTACCACACCAAAAACCCTCATTCCTTGAGTAATCTCTTTATACATATGTAGTTTATTAGAGTCAGTTACATTGCATTAAGTATTAGATCTTTGTTCCTAACTGAAGTACACACTGACTGATGGAAAGTTCTTTGTGACCTTCTAAATGGGTAGCATTCACAAAGAGCAGATAGCTGAAGTTAGTAGCCTCAATCTTCACAGACTTTCTAGTACAGCAACATGTATGTTTTTTTCAGGAATTAAGAGATTCTAATTCAGAACCAGTTTTAAAAGGCTGGACAACGTATGTGTTTAATTTTCTTTCTAAAAGTTGTTAAAATTCCAGTGTCCGTAGTACGTTGTCCTGTTTTTTGTCAGTGGTACAAGATAGCAAAGTTTTCTGCAGTTTTTTTGCAATGAATACTTGCAAATATTTCTGATGTTTGATGGCATTGAAATGCCAGAAATACTAACTACTATTTGGCAGAGGTTGATGTGTGTAAATTTTAGTTATTAAATTAAAAAATTGACATCTGTACAAATAAAATAGGATCTGAAAATTCATTTTAATTAAAATTCTCCCTGTAGTATATGAATTTTGTCATTATTTATTAATATATAACTACTAAATATTTTATACATAAATATATACATAAATACACCTATACTAAAGACATGGAGAGAAAAATTATGCGGGATGTGATCCTTACATGACTGTAGAAAGTTTATTTCACAGATAGATACAAAAGTAGCCTATAATGGGGAAGTTGCTTTTCTATGCCCTGATGCAGAAATCATTTATGTTCAATGTCAATTAACTATTATGCTAAGTGATTTAAAAAGGGGAATGAAACTGGTCAAATCACAGTTCATGCAGGTATGTCTATATCACAATTAATTTCTATAGATAATTATAATACATCAATCAACAAAAGAAATAAATAGAAGAAAGACCAATAGAACAGATAAAAGGGAGCAGAGGAGAGAAAGAGTAAGCACTGGGAATTGAAAAGAAGAAAACTATGTAATGTGCATTTTGGAATGTCAAAACGAACCCCACTATTATGTGCAACTAAAATGCACTGATACATTTTTAAAAAATTAAAAAATTAGTAGTAGATATGATTATTAGTAGACATGATCAATGAGAATACAACCTAGTTTCCAGAGCATTGTGTCTATTATGTCTATTATGGGATGGGAAGCCTGTTAAAAATCTCACTGTCATCGGCTTATGCTGATTCTCAGGGATATATTATTTGCCAAAATAATAATTGCTTATAATTTACCAAAGATACGTAATCATGGGCCATATGGGCTAAATAATACATTTCACATCTTGTAAAAAAATATTGGAGAAATGCAGCCACTGAAAACTTGGTGAGTTAACTGGGGACCTTTAGAGTGTCAAGGTCTAAATAACAATATATGTATTTTTGGATCTTTGGAAGCAGGAAGAAGATCTGAAGGTATTATATTTGGCTATGTGGAAGAGAATTTTGGAGCATGATCTGCTTTATTCTAATGGCTTAAATCTCATTCACAGGTGGAAGACTTTTTTTTTTATTTTGGTACTGTATTTTTAAAGAAGATATCTTTTCATCAAAAAAAAAACCTACTAATTAACTAGGAAAGAACAAAGAAAAATATACACTTACACAGCATATGTTTTCTGTTCCCCATAGCAAACAGGATGTCATGGGGCTTTTAAAAATAAGTCACTTTCCCAGGTATGGCGGTGCTTGATTGTAATCCCAGCAGCTAGGGAGGCTGAGGCAGGAGGATCCCAAGTTCAAAATCAGCCTCAGCAATTTAGAGAGGCCCTAAGTAACTTGGTAAGACCCTGTCTCTAAATAAAAAAACAAAAAATGTCTGGGGATGTGGCTCAGTAATTAAGCACTCCTGAATTCAATTCCTAGTTTTTAAAAAAAAGTATCTTCAAAAAGTCATTGAAGGAATTTAACACAGCATTTTTGCCTCTACTTTCTCTTTCTCTCATCTTTATATAAACCTGCACTGAAGAACATATATACATACACACATAGCTTTGAGTTCAATCTTCCTATATTTACCTTTACAGCAAGGTGTATATAATACAGGAAAGTAAATATGATTTCAACTATATCATCACAATAGTGTTGAATAAACCTAAAGACTGGGATGTTTGAGGATTGCACCACTTTAAAACACATAAGACTCTATTAGGATGGAAGGTGATGGAAAATACTAGTTCACAAAATTGTGAATGGAAATGCATTGGAAAGAGAAAGCATGTTGCAAGATTAGCCTTAGTCCTTAAAATGGAGAGGGAAGTGGGTTGTTGATTTCACATTCAGATCACAACAAAGAGCTGAGACCAGGTATTATGTTGATGGTGGTTTTAACTTTCTGGATATCTACATAAGCTAAGTTCTTGACTTTCATTATCTTGGTGATAAGTATATTGTGGAAGATGTAATTAAATGTACCTATGTTCAAAGTAAGGTCATATTCTTAAAAAAATGACAATAAAATAAGAGCATAGTCTACACATGGTTATAACAAGGGATGAGTTGAATGTATCGAGACAAATCTTACCGTAGATAGTTTCTATTCAATGTGTGGCCCATGAACCACTAACATGATGAGATGAGTAAAGTATTGAGAGTTTAGAAACCTTTAGAACACTATATTGAAATGTCTGTGTTTCCTATATGCAATAATTTATCCAATAATTCATTGTTCTTTTACAAAATCCCAGATGGATTGAAAAATAACTCTTCTTTCATCACAGATAGCTTCAGACTGAGAGGCAGTGTCCTAGAAAATAAGAACTTCACATGTAAGTATGTTACTCACAGGAGAACTGAGGCATAAAGAGGGACAAAACAACATAAAGACTCATTCTGCTAGAGAAAGAAGAAACCAAGGAGAATGTTGTCTTCCTCTTAAAGTAGGAGAAAAGAACAGTGGTAGAAAGAATGGAGGATTCCTTAACTACTGCTTTCTTACTTTTGTCAAATATCCCAGTCTTCAAACTGAACACCATAGAACAAACTTTAATAGAAGAAACTCTAATTTCCCTTAAATTAGGAAATTTTAAACAGAGTACCGATCAATCTAAATTCATTCAATTCTCTACTCTCTGCAATTACAGCTCAGGGTATTAAATAAATGATCATTGAATTGTCTGAGGAATTTTAGAGAACTCATTTTAAAAAGGGGATACAAAAAAGTACTATGTCACCCTCATGTTATAAAGTAGAAGAAAATAGGTTCAGCTAACCATAATGAGAAGGTGTATGAACCTATTGAGAAGACAGTAATTACTATGCACCAAGAGGAGTCACTATGAATCCTTTTTCTTCAATATTTTGAGACAATTGGAGGACACAATAAGAATCTGTTTTTATTTGTTTGATTTTTTTTCTCACATAGGTTTCCTTTTCATGCAAGCCTTTTATTGGAAGACTATCTTGCCTCCACTTCTGATTCATTTTATTGTGAAGGGGTAAATTTGATATTCTGGATTCAGGGAAAGACAGTTTATCCATACAAATGAGAATAAATGGGATCCCTCCTCCAGCTGAAACTATTAGAAACTATTAGAAAGGAGGATATCTGGGTACTAGATTTGTTTCCATTCCTGGAACAAATGCCTGAGATAAATCAACATACAAAAGAAAAGTTTTATATGTTTGGGCAGGCCTCTTGCTTTTAACCTTCTTGTGGGAGGGTAGCACATCATGACAAGAGCCTAAGGTGTAGCAAATGGTTCACTTCATGATCAGGATATGAAAAGTAAAGTGAAAGTGACAAGCTTTCCTTGACCCCTTAGAGGACACTCCCCCCATGACCTAAAACCTCCCACTAGGCCCCACCTCTTAAGTATTTCAAGGCCTTTCAGTAGCACCAACTTGAGAACCAAACCTTTGGCGCATGGACCTTTAAGTGGCAGTCTAGGTTTAGCCTCTAGCAGTCAATTTAGCCAAGGTTGCCAGATTTGCAAGAGGAAGTTGGTTGCCCTCTACCACTTCTTGAGGAAGAATAAAACCAAGGGGAAAGCAGCTATGAGACATGAAGAAGTTTCTGATGACATCATTAGCTCACCTGAAATAAGCTGTCTTAAGTACTGAACTTCTTAAGTATATCATTAAATAAAAACCAATTTCTTGCTCAATATGTTTTAATGGGATTCTCATTAGAACTGAAAGAATCTTGACTCTTCAGTGTATCTGAACATCTGTAGCCTGTTTGTGCTTCGAGATAAGAAGGAATACAAACTCAATATAAAGACAATTAAATGAAAAGAAAACCAGTAGAAAACACATATTTAAGCTTTCTAATTATTGGTAAGTAACAGAATTCTCAATTAAATGTCTTACAGTCTGACTTCTTTATCACTGTCATAGTATGTCTCCAAATGACTTGTAAGATGTTATGGAAAATAGGCAACTATTTGGGACTAGAAAATCTGAAAAACTTTCCTATAACAAAACCTCAAAAATAATTTTCAAAATAATATAATCATGATTTTGAAGACATAGAGCTAAGGGGAATAAAGATAGAAAGGGAAGTTCTCAAAGACCAAAGACAAAGTGCTAGTGAGAAAGTTGGTTAAAAATCTACCATAGGAGCTACAGTTGCCTGGTGAATGTTTGACTATCTTAGAACATTAAAGTGTCATGTTTTCACAGCCATCTTGGGGAAAAGAGGCAGCGCTGGATCCCACAAAGTAAACAAACTTGTCCCATTAAAGTTCAGACCTAGTGAAAAATGTATATTAGAAATTGAGCAAACCTATAAGCAACTAGAAATTGATGGGAAGCCTGTCAGACTTGCCCTAACCTCTGAATTAGAAAAATAAATAAATAAAAAGCCTTTATGAGAATTCCTGACCTCTGTCTGGTTTACAGTTCAAATTTACTCTCTGCTTCATTCAGGAAAATCCAAGTCAATAAATGAATCTAAAGTTGCCTTCAATGTTGGTGTTGGCATGACCCGTATATTGAGTGGGACTGGAAGAAAAAAGATTGAATACTCTAGACAAACTCACTCTCAACCTAGGACTTCAAGAATTCTGGTTAATCTAGTTTAAAATTGAAATCAACACAAGAAGACAAAGCAGCATTAGTGCTGAATACAGCAAACAGCATATGATTTCTCACGGACTTTGAATATTAGAGTTATCTAATATTTATTATAAACACATCTATAAGATTTAAGGAGGTATAAGAAGAAAATATTGAAGCAAGAAAAAGTACTCTTAAAAAAGATGAAGTAAAAATGGTAATTTAATTAATTTTCCTTAAATCCTCGATGGAGGGATTAATCAAGTCAGTGAGTACAACTAAAAAGGGAGGTCACAATTTAGAAGATTGAAAGGAATTAATGTGTAGCACAGAAAGAGTTCAAAAATATGGATGGTTGAGATGAAGGGTGAATGGTTTCAGCGTATACTTTATTAGAGTAGCAGAAAAAAGAGTAAGGAAAGAGAAAAGTAGTAGTAGGAAAATTCCAGATTTGATGAAAGTCAAGAATTTTCAGATTTGGGAAACAAACAAAAATAGCCAGAGAGAAGTGATAGATTATCTACCAGGAATGAAAATTATACTGTCTATTCACTTTTCATTATGAATAATTAAGCCAGGAGTTCACTTAAAATTCTATGTGCAGCTAACTCATTATATTAGGATATAGGATAAATAAGGAAACTTTTGGATAATATGCAACTGAGAAAGCTGCCCATCATCAGATTCTCAGTAAAGGGAATCCTAAGGAATATAATACAAAAACGAAAGAAATTTATCCTGTAATGAAGATCTGAGATGCAGTATGTACTAGCACAGATACTGAAGTAAGGTAAGAGAAGACACAGGTATCAGAATATAAAGTCTATCTTCAGAAATTTGAAGTGCTGTCACATAATGGAATATTTACAGTATTTTATTCTAAATCGCACTGGACAATAGATCAAGGAACAATGAAATACAGATCTCACTGGAACATAAAGAAAAAACTTTATTATAACATGACTCTTTAAAAGCAAATGGACTTTCAAAGAAATGCTTCTTTGATTTCTAGAGGTATCTTCCTTATGTGCTCTAAAAGTCAATGCACTAAATAGCTTTATTCCATGGTAATATTTCTTCTGAACTGATAATATTTCTGGGAAAATAATTCTAATATACATATGACTTTTTTCTGATTTGTGAAAAAGAAGTTAAGTATATTAATGAACCTTCAAAAGCTGTGGAAACTTTTATCCTACAAGGATTTTGTGTGGTAGCAAATCCAATAACAATTTCCAACGGTTTTTCAATATTCTCTTCACTGAAACAAATAAAACATCAGACTAAATATATAAAACAATGATTTCTGAACTGTGGACCTCAGCAAAGAAAGATTTCTTTCTGAGTGGTGGAAAAAAATAAACAATTTGTCCCCAGTTTACAATCTTAGCAGAACTTTCAGGCCACCATTACAAGGATGGGGTCCCAGGAGAAAAAGCAGTTGAAATGGATCTGGGAGTTTGAGGAGGCCCATGGCCAGGGCTCATGGGAAAGGGTTTGGAAAGGAAAGAGTTGCACATAGAGAAAATTTGGGAGTTCTGCAGAGACTTATTCAAGTAATCAGCTGAATAGTAATTAGAACATGTGTGTAAGCAAATTCCCATCTCTGGGCAGGCACCTAAAAAGTTTAGAGGAGAAGAAATTTCTGGAGATCACAGAATACTGGGACTAATTCTGGATCTGGTCAGCCACCATAGAATATCTCATAATTCAAGGGTAATTTTCTGGACTACTCAGAATTATTTGCTCTGCAAAAGCAATATTAGCCCTAGATGAAACACTGCTCAAGTCCCATCTAATGATGCTTAATAGCAGTTCAAGAAAGGACCAAGTTATTTTCAAGTAATTTAATCACATCTTTGAACATAGCCAAGAATATTTGCAGGAATAATAAACTATCTAGAACCTACAGAGTAAAATGTATAATATTTGTCATCCAATAACATATTACCCAGGCATACAAAGAGGCAGGATAACATAGTCCAGAGTAAATGAAAATGTAAACAAAAATAACCATCAAAACCAACCCAGAAATGACACAGAAGACAGACTTTGTAGACAGAAACATGAAAGCAGTTACAACAAATGTATTCTACATGTTCAGAACCAGGGGAAAGAGTAAACTACTAAGTACAAACATGAAAGATTAAAAAAAAAAAAAGACTAAATTAAGCTTTTAGAAGTTAAAATACAATGTGTGAGATGGGAATAACAGATAATAAGACAGTGTAGAAAAGATTAGTGACCTTGAAGACATAGTGATAAAGAGGCATTTGAAGTAAAATTTTTAAAAATGGAAAAAAAAGAGGTAAAAATAAAATAGCAAAGTATCAATGAGTGGGGAAACAACTGCAAATAATCTAATATAAATGCAATTGGAGTATCACAAAAAGAATTGTGGGTATGGGATAAGATACATATTTAAAGAAAAAAATTGCCAAACTTTTCCAAAATTGGATGAAAACTCTAAGCCCACAGAATCAAGAAACTCAGTGAGCCCCAAACATTTATTTATAGCATAATAAGTGCCCTAAATTTTTGTGTTCTGGATACAGTAGACTCCAACTCTGAGTTCATATGAAATATTAGCAAGGTGGAAATCTGAGTCTTCAGTATTTAAAATTTTATATATATATATATATATATATATATATATATACATATATATATATATATAGTGATAGCAACATTAAAAATAAAATTAATTATTGACATTTATTGAATGCTTTTTTTCCTGAATTGGCACAACACCACTTCCACCATAATCTGTGATTAAAATCCTTCCCAGCACCCACACGACCCCATGAAGCAGGTGCACAGACCTTTACCTCCTAATGAGAAAAGAGCTAAAGACCATGTGCCTTTCATCTGCCTGTACCACCTCCTAATATTCATATCAACTGTTAGAAAGTTGATAACTTTGAGTTCAGGAATTTGGTAGACATAGTCAGAAAATGATTTCTCCTCATACATAAAAATGTTGAACTATTTCCATAGCCAGTAACAAACTTCACAATCATCAGCTTTAAATTCCTATTGCCTTGGGAAAGTCCTAATTCCTGGCTTTCAAAAGACATTTAGGAAATGGAAAAACTTATGCAACTGAAATTTATATTTTCTCATTTTCTTGAAAAAGAAAATTCTCTCAATGGATAGCTAAAATTGTTCAGAATATAATTTGGAATTACTCTCTAAGAATTTATAAAATGCAAATTCCCTCCTTTTTGAAATTCAAGAAAAATGTGTCATTTGTTCTGAAGGAATGTACAGTGAATGTTGTTAGAGAAAAGTTTATTTGAAAAAATAAATATTTTTCTTTGTTGATTAAAGTAAATGCAATGTATTTAATTTTATTTTGAGTGTAATTAATCTTGTACTTTGGACTTCCAGAAATAATGATAACTCGTTAGGGCAAGGCTGCTATTTATCTTTTCATTTTCTATAAAGATACATTTGCCACACAAAGTAAAAGTACACTAGGACTTTGCAGTCTGTATACAAAGCACTTAGAAAAGTATTATTTCTTTGATGAATTATGACTTTATAAACAACTGTTCAATGAGATAGTTGGGAATTTAATGTAAACAGAACTTTATATCGGAAAGGTCTTGAACTGCTGATTAATTCCATCTTTGAAACTTTAAAACTAATAACTTTGTCCATAAATTCACCAGTTTTTCTCCTATTCATTCAAACTACTTTTTCTATTCATCCAAACTACTCTTAAAAAAAAAATAAACAAGTTTCAATTAGATAAATACACTCCGCTTGAATTGTGTTCTCACAATTTATTGTTCCTGTCACTGTTGATTCAGTGTCTTCCTGGTTTGTAATGTCTGCACTGCATTACTTGTCCTTCATGTTCAGGGAGCAAATGACACAGAATACATATCACCTACAATGATTGGCACACAGTATGACAATAAGATTGCATAGTTGAAAGAAAGGAAGGAAATTCTATAACATCCCAAGTCACTAGAAGAAAAGAAAGTACTGATATAACAAAATCTTTCTTTTAGCCTCTTGCAATTGTTCTATATTTTCACCATGAATAGATATTTTGTTGTTAAATTTATTGGGCAGAACCCACTTAAAATATAGTCCCTAATTTCTAGTTTGGTAATTGACTTCAACTACAAAAAGAAGTCATTTTAAGTGGCCCCTTTCAATACGTTTTATAGAAAACTTATATGTATTTTTTATGGTTTCTTTAATGGTCTAATTAAAAAGTTCACTCTCTGGGAAGTTTGGGACCACTAACAGGCAGGTTGGAAATACCAGAAGAACAATTATAGTTGAATGGCAACCTTAATAAACAAGAAGGGGTTTAAAAATGTTCTTGCCAGACCAGCAGACACAGTTAACAAACACAGCAATGAGTGGTATGTAAGAGCTCAAGATAAAGGAGGAAGGGAATTCCCTAAGCACAAATGCCAGTTCTCTGAGGTAACTCAGTATGCCATGACACCAATTCCCCAGAAAGGACCAACTAGCAATCAATCTATCCAGGGAATGCTACCTTTTCACGCATAGCTGAACTACATGCATGATGTTAGGTAAATACTGAAGGAGGACCAATGCTTCAAAAGTCTATGTTCCTACAAAGTATGTTCCATAGGAAAGAAGAAAATTTTGTCAAAAATATATCCATGATAACAGTATAAATCTTAGGAATCTAAATAAACAGGAGTCTGACCTTTGGGCACAGTTCAGTGCTCAATATAAGTTAGTAAAACATAGTATTTCCATACTGTTATTGTTTCTTTCAGTTGAGATGGAAAATTAGACTAATTGAAAGTGAGACTAGGAAGAGATATTAGAGTTCATTCAGATTAACTATATATTTTGTAATTGAGGGAGTGACGTGCAGAAGTAAATCAACTGTTCAGGATCAAAGAGGGAATTAGAATCAGAAGTAAAACAAGACTCAGGATCACAGAGGCCAGTGTGTTCCCTGTGCCGTATTGATGATTTTCCATTGTGTCTGGAGTCACAGACAAGGGTGTGTGCAGTCCAAGTCTCTGAGTGTGGAAAAGCATCCCCAGGCACACAAAGCGTCTGCTCTCCAGGATCAGCTTTCATCACCATGTGATGAGTGTGGCCAGCACTCTTCAAAGTCACCAGTGCTTCCCATACAAAAAATCACAAGCAAGATGGGCAGGCAGTCCTCCCTTCCTGAATGGAAAAGAATTGAAGTTACATAACACATAATTTGATGAGAAGTCTAGGTTTGTGCAACACCAAGTCAGGACAATAATCAAGAGCTGCCTGTTAGATTTGCATGTAGTACTTAGCTCATGATGTTTCACTTGTAAAAATGAAATGTTTCAGTTGTAAAAGTGAGGTGTTCTTCACAAATGAAAACCAGACTTTGCATCGTGGTGATAAAAGTGTCAAACCCAGAACTGCTGGATTGAAGAGATGAAAAGGAAAACAAATCAATGAGCTTCAACAGTAAAAAGTTGCAAGTAGAAACTTCTAGAAAGTTGAAGTCTTCTGTTTTTAAATATGCATAAATTTCTTATATAATCTAAATAATTCTTCATAGGACATTAATTTCTTTCATGTCACAATGACTTGATGTAACTTTTGGAAATAGAACAGGTATTGGTATTGGGTTCCTTCTAGAATGCTGAACTTTAACATAAATAAGAAGAAAATGTGTTCTCTTTTAGACAATTTCTGCTAAAAATATCATTCACTTAATAATTAATTACTGCTAGGTTATATCCTGAGAGAGAGAGAAGCTGTTTCCTTACTCAGATGTTATCCTATTCTCTAATTTATTTAATTTATTTTTTGCAATGTTGGCGATCCAACCCAGGGCCTTGTGCAGGGTAGGCAAACACGCTATCATTGAACTACATTCCCAGCCTCCTAATTTAAAAACACTTGTTTTTAAACCATTGCCTGTGACTGTAATGCTAGTTATTTGGGAGGCTGAGGCAGGAGGACAAGTTTATGATTAACTGGTAGCTTAGCTATCTCAAAATGAAATGGAAAAAAAAAAAATTAAAAAGGCTGGGAGAGTAGCTCAGTGGTGTAGCACATGTCTAACATGGACAAAGCCCTAGATTCAACCCCCAGTACTGCAAGGAAAGAAACAAAAACACAAGTTCTTAAGTCTTGCTGGTCAGTCAAAAGAAATTTATCAGGCAATTAATATGCAGCAGGCAGTGGATTTCCTTCCAACAACAGTGATCCAACAACAGCAGTGATCAAGTTCGAGTACTGTAGCAATATCCTCCTAAACGTTATAGGGACATGCGCAAGAGAGACCAATATTACAAAGATTAATGCTCATTGAAAGCAGAAGTTACCAGTTTTATGGCATCATTATTTCTGTTATACAGATTGCAACACAATCAAGAGTTAATCTCATAAAGGAAAAGGAACCTTCTAAATAAAGGAAGCAACATGATGACTTTTATTTTTTTTCCCCCTCTTGGGTACTGGAGATTGAACCCAAGGGCACTAACCACTGAGCAACATTCCTAGTACTCAGTTTTTTTTTTTTTTTCTTTTAATTTTAAGACAGGGTCTCACTAAGTTGCTGAGGATCTCATTAAGTTGCTGAGTCTGACCTCAAACTTGCTATCCTCTATTCTCAGCCTCCTGAATCCCTAAGATTACAAGTGTGTGCCAAGGCACCCTGCTTGATGTCTTAGTTTTAAAAGAACATGGCTTTACCAAGACTTTAAAAGAAGGCTAATTTAGTTCTACCCTTGAAAGTTAGAAAGAATGGCATAAAATTGTCCTGGAGAGAAAGGCAAGGGCAGCTCATGTAGGGCCTTGTGAGTCTAGTTTAAGAATTCGTATTATCACTGGGTTCATGCTAAACATTTAGTACAAACTAATAACATGAAACATTTATAAATTACTTAAAATGCTGCAATGACTTAATAAATTCATATTTTAAAATTCTTTAAGGGTTATGAAAAGAGAAGCAGGATCAGAGGGGAGATAGGGAAGCAACTCAAGTGCTTTTGCTATAATTTGGGTGGAAGAGAATGTCAACTTGAAATGAGGTGGTGGCAAAATAAAGTGAGAAGATGCAAGCATTGGGAACACAGCTTGGAGGCTGAATTGACAGAAGTCAGTAAGGGGATGAAGGATGTTTTAAAGATGACTCCCAAGCTTTGACTTTGGGGAAAAGTGTGGTCAAAGGTACCAGTTGCTAAGAAGTAAAAGATAAGAGATTAAGGACGGAAAATATTTAGAGTGAAAAGGCTTCCGTTTGAAAACATTAAATTTGGTTTTGAAAAATCCAAATGCAAAAGTCAGGCAGGCAGATGGATACATAAACGTAAAAGTTGAAAGAGATTTTGAATCAAAGCTATAAATCTTGGTACTATCATCCTGTAGGTAGGATTTAAAGCTATTGGAATGGATGGGAACATTTGGGGACAGGATGAAAGGAAGCAAAGACTGAGTTAGTGTGATCGGCTGTAAGATCGATGCTTATTTTGTTTGAACATTACTGAGTGTGTTCAATCTTTTAATTCTGATATAATAGAACTCTGCAGGTTGATGCCTATTGCAGTAATCTTGGGATGAATTAATGTCAGCACGAATGACGAGCAAAGGTTATTCTACAAGCTGAATATGATTTAAGAAAACGCTTGAGAAAATATCAAGTAAAGTTTAGTCAAAAAAGGTAGGTACACGGAGATTTTGTTTAGAGAGTTTTAATAGCCACCTTGACTTGATCAAATCATTGACTCTACATCGAGATAATACAATTGAGACAATGTTTGAGAGTAACAAGATTAACATGGTAAAAAACCTTTAATTTTACATTGTGTTTAATGGAAAACACTGTAGTTTTAATATTTGGAAGTTTTGAACTATTCTGTTATTTCATTCCTCATCTGCCACCCTCTCCCTTCAAATTAAATATTTATGCACAAACCCATCTAGAAATCCACATGATCAGAATAGTTCTGATAACAGATTTGATACACTGTAGAACAAATTTTGGTATGACTTATTATAATAATGGTCATTGAACTTTGTTTTGTGTTACCAGGTTTTTAGATTTTGAAAGGACAAAGAACATTTTGCAAGAAAGAAATCGTGTGTCTCATCACTGGCGTTAACTCTTCACTTAGAAGTTTTACTCATCAGAAGTTTTAACATTGTTAAAAACTAAAATTTAGACAATTCACTTCATAAAATCACAGAATGAACACATCTGCTTTCAAATATATTACCATAGAGATTCGTCAAGAAATATATAAATATCCTCAGTAAAGTTAGTGGGAAAGCAAATACATTTGGAAAACTGAATTAATTCTAAGCATAGGGTAGTTTATTTCTTTTTTTTTGTCTTTATTATAATATATCTAAAACAGAACCACTCACTCTAAATTCATTTAACTAAGCTCATTTCAGATATCAACTTTCAATTTTCTGCCTCACCTCCCTCCTTGCTTTAGCTCTTTGGTATGCTGCTGCCGATGGACAGAAAGAGCACAGGGTGGTCACTGATGGAATGGCTTGTGGCCAATGGTTGTAACAGAACACCCGAGGATGGTTGGCCAGCCTTCTGATACATGTGGTCTTGCTTATCGGAGCTGGCCATCTATCAATTTTTAGAACTGTCAACACACAAAGACACAGCAGGTCAGCTAAGAGAAGCAGATTGTACTAAGCTCATGGTCCTTGCAGGGCTAAACCCTCAAAGAGGAATCAGGTGAGGAAGGAAGCAGCTCAATAAACAGCAGGGATACAGAGATAAGGAAAAGTGTGTGTCTTCAGTGGCAGAGGAGTTGCCTGGATAACTGCCCAGTTTCTAGGGGCCTGTTCTACCAGGTTCACCAGTTCTTACTCTCTGTGGATTCCATGATATTTCCTATGTCCTCACACTGACAACCAGCACCTTGACTTTGACTCAAGTTTGCTTGAGTTTGCTTAAAAAAAAAAAGAATAGGAATTGATTCCAAATGAATATTCCCAAATGCATGTAGGTGATAGAGGACCAGGTGACACTGTATATATAAAGATGGCCATCTAGCTTTATATGTAATATTGAAGAATTGAAGGCAATTTAAATAAATATTATTATATTCGGAAAATTAAATGTTACAAACTTGTCACATATGTGCACTGAGGATGAAATAAAGGCTAAAACATATTTAGATTAAAAATTTACAATTTTATTTTTAGTTTGCAATCAAAGTTAGTTCTCTTTGGTCAATAGGATTATAGGTTGCAATTTTATTTCACTTATCTTTTTTATTCCAAAACTGTCCAAAATAAGCATGCATTGTTTGTTCTAACGAGAATAATAAATGTATGAGAAAAAGAGAGTGTATTTGTGACAAAACAGAGAATATAAGATTACACTGGAGTATGTCTGAATCTATGATAAAAAAGCTATCAGTAAACAAATAGAAATATCTATCTTGACATTATTCCATTAAATTTTTATGGGAGATCAAGAATTTTGTTTTGGCTTTTTTCACTATTTTGTATTGCTGTTTTGTAATGCATATAGAATTATGCACAGATTTGGCACATGTTCTGTAGATATTTGAATCAGATCTGTAATTATGCAAAAGTACAATTACTTAACCCTCAGAGGGACAGCCATATATTTTGGCTACTACTAAGTTTTATGCTAGAAAGATTAAATATGACAATAGCAGCTCATCTTATGACTACCTTTCACTTTTGATGTTTACTAAGTACAAGCGGAAAAATGGAAAATCAATCACTGTGAGTGGGCTGAGGATTAGGAGGGGTAGGTCAATAACAAATAGTGGTTTATAGAGTTGGAACACTGCATAGAGCCAGCTAGTGGATGTGGAGACGAGTCATCATTTTAATACTTCATGGCACCCTAAGTAATTGTTTTGGAATAATGTTGCAAACAATCAACTCAGGATTCAAAAGTGTTCCTACAAATGTATATACTCTAATTAGAACAAAAAAAAACAAAACTAAAGGCAGAATATAAGAAAGTACTATTGAGTTAAATAATAAAAATGTAATTACCATACAGTAAAAGGAGCCACTGCTTATGTGAATTCTTATAACCATTTTCTCAACTAGTGTTAAAAGAATGATCCCAATATCATAACTGGCATCATTTATATTTAATAGACCTGTGCATTTGTAAAAAAAAAAAAAAAAAAAATCCTACTAATGTCAACATGTGGTACTAATTGTAATGTGTTGGCTCCAGCAAAGATTCAATTTATCAGTCCTTGCTTTTAATACCTCATAAATCCTTCAGATCACACCTTCTCTGGCCTGAGCAACAATACCATCCACAGTAAGATTTTCTGTCTTGAAGTACTACATATGTAAGCCTTAGACATTTATAATCATTTTAAATTTCAAATACAATTTCTATTTAACTCTTATTTGAAAAGTTTGCATTCAATTAGAGGCTACATGTGACAAATAAGAGTATTTGGATTATTCCCACAAATCTTGGCATTGCAGAAAATTTAACCAGTGAAAAATACATTGTAATCCTTTTACTTCCAAATTGAAATGAAATTATTTTCTCCCAGAATAATGTGTCAACAGAACATTGATTAATATTTCATTCAAAATCTATTTTTTATTCAAATGAACATAAATTCCACAGATATGTAATGTATACTATTCTAAAATTTCATAAAGAATAAAATATAATCATCACATGTTAAAAGACACATTTTCTAATTTGAATTCTTAAAGTCTATAAAATTTTATTTCATAGTTAAAAAGTGGTTTGATATATTTTTTTTTTTTCTGTTTTTGACCTAATGCCACACAGAGGTCTCTTGCTAGGCATATAGCAACATGGCAATAAGAAAGCAATTTGTTTCAGCTATGAATGAAACTGTCATTATATGTTTAATAATTTTTCTCAAAAAAAAAGTTTCACAGCACAGCAAAAAGCTTTTCAAAAGATGAATTATAATCCCAGATATGCTATGATGTGAAGCAAATTTTATGTTGCTTGAATATTAAACTCTGGAAAATAGCTGTTTGACATGAAAACTCAGGCAGCATCTGAAATATTTTTATATAAATAATATTCCTGTAATGAAATAATTTTCTTAGAAGAAATAGGATTGTGTCTTTGTGATAGAGACACATATAATGATAGCTGGTGTCTGGAAGGTATTAGACTGTGGTTATAATAATCACTATAATTGTAGCAGTTCATGCTAGCTCAACTGCACATCTATTCTTCATTTGTCCCTAAACTAATTTGTTCTACATATGAATATATAACCCTCATCAATTTAAAGTGCCATCCCTTGGTTATGTGGGTCATTAAAGGGAATACATAATGTATGAGTCTAACAATCCAAACTTAGAGGGGGAAAAGCTTTTTAGCCAAGTGTGAAATCATGGCTACATAGCTGACTTCTGAAATTTAATCAAAATCAAGCCAGGATCGCAAATGACCATCAATCAGTTACAGTGTTACTCATATATTTTGTTTTGAACAGAGGTGTTTCATTTACAATTTTGACTCCAATATTCGTCATTAGAAAAATTGATGTCGGCAAGTTACAGAGATAACATGAAGTTTTAAAAATTTTCCATAGTGCGTTGCCTTTCCAAAAGACAAACAATCAAGCCCTACAAATTTGTAGAAGTCTTTAGAAATCAGTTTCTCCATAGGAACGCAGCTCAGTATCTGAATGACGGGATAGGTGGCAAGTTTGGTATGATAGTAAATCACAAACAACCAGCTTAATGAAACTTAATACTCTCCTAATATTTTAGATTTATACATTTTTGGCAATAGAGTACGTGGAGTATGACGAAATTAATGAGACTTGGGAAGGATTATAACATACTTGGATGTTATGTTTATACCATGAAATAATTCTGAACTATTCAACATTTGCAATTTGAATAAATATTATATTTTATATCCTATCCATTACTTAAAATCTATCTCTGTTGTACAGGTTTTAAAACAGTATCTTTACCCCCAACAAATAATGTGTTTCCTGGAATACTTACAAATAAAATGTGTCTGCCCAGGGTCCTTCAGCAAGGTTGTGAATAATAAGGCTATTAGTGAGGTGGGTTCGCTTTATTCATGTAAGTGCCCTATTTATATGACCACCTGAGTGAAGAGAAGATGTGGGGACCTTGAAAGATTGTTGTTGTCCTGAGAAAGCCTAGGCTTCAATTTTATGTTGAAACAGAAATTGAAGTTAATTTTTCTATATCTCCTTCACAATAGAGCATATAAGAAATAACTGTAAAGTTTGGCAATTTTTGTTTAGGTAGTTCTGTTTAGAAAAAACTGAAATCCAAATTTGAATGGAGGTAGGTTTTCTTTTGAATTGATGTTTCCATGGGTAGAACTTTGTGGGTGATCAGAAATAAGTGGCCTTTTTTTTCTTTCCAGAAGATGTTTTTGGAGAAACTTTAGATTACTAGAGAGAAATGAGAGGGATGAGGGGAGGTATGAAAAATGGTGGAATGAGACAGACATCATTACCCTTTGTACATGTATGTTTACACGAATGGTGTGAATCTATATCGCACAACCATAGGAACGAAAAGATGTCCCCCACTTGTGTACAATGAAACAAAATGCAGTCTGTAAGAATTTTAAAAAAATTTTAAAAGAGATGTTTTTGTGATCTGAAGAAGAAAATAATGATCATGGCAAATGATGAATGGAGGCATTACTTAAATACACAGGGGATTACAGTTACAGCAGATTTATGGTTTACGTTTCTTTCTGTGCATGTGCGTGTGCGCACACGTTTCTAAACATGCACACAAACAGAAAATAGGGTCATTTCCTTTTTGTGTTATTTCTGTTTATTTTGCATAATTTCTATGGTATAAATAAATGTTTATTTTAAATTAGTATGAAGATCCTGAGCTATTTATTAAGCATATGTAAATGAGAGAAAACATATTTGTTTCAATCTTGTATTTTTCCTTTGTGGTAAAAATTCAGTTTTCTTTTTCATGTCTTCCAATAGAATACTAACTCAAAGCCAAAGTGCTACTAGGCTTCCTATTTTTTTTTTTTTCATGCTATGCTATAAAGTTTTTATTCATAGCCTATGTTTGGAAGTCCTGAGAAAATCTGAAAAAACTACTTCGCATTGATAGTTATCACAGGTAGTTATTATGAACTACCTTAAAGTGCACATGATGATACTTAGTGGAGACCTGGGCATTTACATGTAGATTAACATGTAGTTTTACATCACTATTAATAAAGTAGAAGGTGGATAAAAAATGCTTGAAAATAAGGCTGCCGACATTGACAATATAATACACTTAATGCTGCTCTTTTATGTGTTTTATATATTTCATAAGGTGAACAAAGACATGTAAATATAATATTTTAGAAATGTAATACAAATTGTAAGTAAATTATGTAGGTTACAAAAAAATTACATGTTTTCTTCGGTGGTAAAGAGGCATATAGTTGATCCACAATACAAGTGTGTTGAATGTAAATTGAATGATAATGGGTAGCTTTCACTATTTTGTTTTTGAGGTATGCTAGACTGACATTGTGGCATTTATTTCTAAGTGCATTCAAATTGATTTTCAACCTCATCTATTTCACTGAAGTTTTTCTTTAATTGGCTTAAAATTAAAGATGTTTTAAAAAAACCTTTAACCTAAGCATAAATCAGGGAATTTTAATTTTAGACAACATTTTAACTTTAAATAAAGGAGCATATGCCTGTGGCAAGACTAGAAATTTGTGAGCTCTATAAGACAGTAACAGAAAGCTTTCCTTTTCTGCATTCTCTATACAGACCTAGTCCTGGGTCTTCTTCATTCATTTAGGATATAGCAGTGAAAAGACAGATAAAAGTCTCAACTCTTATAAAGTTTGCATTCTAGTAGAGAAAGAGAGAGAAAAAAAAATAAAGACTATGTAAAGGTTAATTGTATACATCAATTCTAACTGGGATAAAGGGTACCCAGATGCTGGTAAACATTGTTTTGTGATTTTTCTGTAACTATTTCAGAGAAAGATTAATATTTATTTTTTACAACGAGTAAAGTTTTCCCTCCCCAGTGTTGGTAGGTGTCTCCAATCCATGGAGGACCTGAATAGAAAAACTAAAAAAATAAAATAAAAAAGGCAAAGGGAAGGAGAACTTTATCTTTGCCTAAGATAGAACATCTATTTCTCCTGCCCTGGAACATGGACTTCCTTGTTCTCACATCCTCAAGCTTGGATTGGGAGATATACCCTTTGCTCCTCAGATTCTCAGTGTTTCAAATTTGAACTAGACTATGTTACAAGGTTTCTTGGAACTTTAGCTTGCAGAGAGCAGCCTGTGGGAATTCTGAGAGAGAGAGAGAGAGAGATCTTTAGATACATGCATCTGTAGAGAAAGATTAGATATATCTGTGTCTATCTCCTATGGGTTCTGTTTTTCAAATGCAGAATATAAGCTTCATAATTGAGCATAATATATAGGGTTATGAAGTGATTAAGAAAACATTTGAATAGGGAAGGTAGGAAGTTTTGGGGGACCGTGTGTGAAATTGTTTCAAGGTGTAGTCAGGTAAGACTTCACAGGTGACATTTATGAAAAGGTCTGAGAGAAGTGAGGGACAGAGCTGTACACAAATTGCACTGAAGAGTATTTCAAGCCAAAGACTCCCTAAGATGGGAACTAGTGTACCATGTTTCAATAGCAGAGAATAGGCCTATACAGAGGGAGGAAGAGGAAGGAGAGGAATAATGATGATAATAAGGGCTTTAGCTTTTACTGAGTGAGATTCAAAGTCATTGGAATGTTCTGATCAATGTTTCACAGTCTGAAATCATTTTTAAGTGATCATCTTGGTTGCTATTTTGAAGGAAGAGGGGGTGATATCGAAAGCAGGAAGAATAGTTGGGAAGCTATTAAAGTGACATGGGAGAGGGATCAAAATAGCTTAGACTAGGTCAAAAGTAAGGGATGCGGTGGGTAGTGCTGAATTCTAGCCCATTTTTGAAGTTAGGGTCAAAGTGATTTGCTGACAGAACAGGTATTAATATTGGGCTTTTTCAGAGAAAAAGCAATAGAGAATATCTCCCAGGTATCTCATCTAATCAAATAGAATAGACTTTCTTCTCACTAAGATGGCATGAAGCACAAATCAGCAGCTCTGCTTGGGTTATTTACTATTTAAGGTGTCTTGGAACTTCCACAACAAGGAGAAAAATGTGGAATATGTGTGAATTATAAGAATACAGAATATAGCTGGGTACAGTGGCACATACCTATAATCCAAGCAGCTCAGGAGGCTCAGGCAGGAGGATCATAAGTTCAAAGCCAGCCTCAGCAAAAGGAAGGTGCTAAGCAACTCATTGAGAGCATGTCTGAAAATAAAATACAAAATAAGACTGGGGATGTGACTCAGGGCTTGAGTGTCCCTGAGTTCAATGCCTGTACCTTAAAACACACACACACACAACACACACAGAATAAAGTCATTAGATTTGACTAACCAAAAAAGGAGATGGGAGAAAAAGGAAAGACAGGAAGTCCAAGGACTTTCCTGGGGCACTCTAGGATAAAGGCAAGACTAGCAAAGGCGGGTAAGATGTGGCTCATGAAGTAGACAAAACCATGAGAACTATCCTGGAAGCCTCCTAAAGAAAGTGTGCATGGATAGAGTTGTTGAGATTCCTGAGAAATTCAAAAGGATGGGTTCAGACATTATGGGGAGGAACAGAGTGGGAGCAGAGAAACTCCCTTTGATGTTTGTTGAGGGTCCTGAACAGGGATGTCTAATATCAAAAAGCTCTAGTGAGAAATTGGAAGGGTTTTACCTAAGTGTGTTCATTACACATAAACATGAATTTTTATGAATGTAGTGACTTAAAAACACAAGTGTATAATTTTCTAGTTCTATAGGCCAGAAGACTGGCACAGGTATCACTGGGATAAAAACAAGGAGTCAGTATGGCTGTGAGTCTTTCCTGGACTTTTGGGGAAGAATCTGTCCCCTTTTCTAACTTCCGGAGGCTGCTCACTTTCCTTGACTCATGGCCACTGTTGTCTATCTTCAAAGCCAGCAGTGATGCCTCTCCCTGGCTACTTTTCTTCCATTACCACACCCACCTCCATCTCTTCTGCTTCTCTTAATTTCATCTGCAAACTTAATTCCCCTTTGCTGTGCAAACTACCATGTTCACAGATTCTAAGGATTAAGGCATAGACATTTTCCAGGGACTGTTATTTTCACTACCACAATCAAAATATGATTTGTTCATGAGTAATAAATCATGTTTTCTTAGTATTAGTATCAATTTTTTTCACTAAGCCCAATAATTTCTGTTACATAAATAAAACAAAGAAAAGTACAACAAAAAATTAAATAGATACAAATCCAGGTTACTACTTGCCCAATTATAGTATACACCTGAAATAAAATAGTACATGTAACTGATGAAGAATAAAGTTCTAAATTTGCTGTAAATGTAAGTTTGAGTTGTAAAGGAATAGTTTATGAAAGGATGACTATAGAATTATTGATGCTATGGAAACTGAGAAGCTTTGTGTAATTTTTTTAGTTTCTATCATGTGGTGGGGAAGTAAAGGAAGAACCAAAACTTAGCAGATTGCTTTGAAGGAGATGGAGAAAGTAAGCTGAATCTTGGTTGGAAGGTAGTAGCAAATTCAGAAACCTGGTTAGGAGCTGGTATTAGGATACTTTACAAGAGGTCAACAAAATTCAGTGAGGCAAATATGAGAGGCAAATTATCTGTACCAATCTTGGGTCAAAATCCGTAAGAACTAATAATGCTTGGAGGTCAACATGTGAAATCTAAGCTTTAGAGATAGGTTTCTTGAGTGGTACTCTTGAAACAGACAATTTTTTCATGTTTAGAACAATTGCACAGGGCTTTTAGCTTCTGCTTGGAACTGCAACATAATAGAAAGCTTTCTGTTTAAGATTTCCACAGAAAATTATCTTCCTTGAAATAAAATGTAGATTTATAAAATTTTTATCTTATTTAATATGAGGTTTCAAGTTCTGTGGTAATATAAAGATACTGCTTTCTAGTAGTTTACTTCTAGGTATGAATAAAGCATAAATGTATTAAAATATTATATAGGCCAATGTTGAGTGGCAATATGTTAATAAATTGTATACATTATATTTTATGTTGGATCTCATTAGAAAAAATAATTGCTTTTTACCTGAGTAGGTAGAAAGTCATTTTTAAATGCAAGAGTGCAAATTTCTTAATAGTGAATCATTATATGTTTTCCAGAATAGATAAGGTGATCCAAGCATTGTTTGAATGGATATTAATGCAATATGGTAAAGGAAATAGATTACATAAGAAAAAGACCAGAATCAGGAAGACCTATTAGTATTTTATTTTAATCATTGAAGATTGTGATGATTTAAAGAGAACCACTCTATTTGGACAGAATATGTCAAGGGGCAGGTGGAAAGAGACAATGAAGGAATACTAGACAGCATGAAATAAAAAAGATAATATTTGTTAACCAAATGAGTATAAATATTGAAGGTCAAAATTCAAAGACAATAATAAAAATATACTTCACTTGAAGATAAAAAGCATGGTCATCATGGTCATTTGATAAAAGAAATGAAAAAATTAAATGGAGAAACTGGGAGAGGTGGTGGGGAGATGAAGCTGTTGTGGAGGGAAAGTATTTCCCATAGATTGAGTCTGTTCCCTCTGAAGATTCAAAAACAAAAGAAATAAAACATTTATGTAACTTCATAATCTAAAAAATCATTGTAACATTTTTTTTCTGTATCTGCTTCCACATTTTTCTATATTCCTTGGAAAAAGGTACTTAAAATATAAGCAATATTCTATTTCTTGGCAAAGTTAGAGTTTTCATTGAAAAAAAGCATTCTTATGCATTGTTGATATAAAATGTTATTTCCTTCCCAGACAGCAACTTGACAGTATGTTGCAAGAACCTGAAAAAATATTTATAAACCTTTTCCCAGTAATCCCACTTCTAGGAATCTACTATTAAGAAATAGTCAGACATGTCAAGGATTTATGTTTAAGGGCATCCTTTGTTATGTTACTTGGAATACTGAAAATTTGGAAAAAAATAATACATTCTTTAGACGAGCTCACATTCTCTAGGATTTTTTTCAAAGATCTTCAAGAAAATTAGGAATTCACTGAGAAAAATAATTTGGACCAAGTTTTTTTCCACCCAACAAATATTATGGAGATGTATTTAATAATGCTAATTGTAATGGATATAAACAATTCTCTTCATTTGATTTCAGTGAAAATAAGTTGACCATCTATTATGATATAATTACTGTTCTATAATGTGAATGGAGCAAGGAAAATATTAAAAATTACAACCAAGAACTCAGCAATGCCATAGTAAATAATCCCATATGTTTGGCAAAGATTTAGACTAAAGTGAGGTATGAAGAGATTTTATTACAGTAAATTTAGGATAAAAATAATTACTCATTTTCAGTATTTTCTACTGGGCTTTGAATACTTGAAAGAAATGATTCATCTCCTTCCGTCTTTAAAAGAAATGAGTAAGTGAGTAGATTTCAGTAATGTTTCTTTAGCTTGACTGTCCTTAATGACTGATGATTTGAGATAATATGTTAGTTTGTTCTCCTCTGTAGATCTTTAGCTCTTGTTCAGACTATTGACTATTTCTAATTAATTGAACTTTTTGTATTTTGAAGCAAAGGATTTAGCAATTTCTCTTCAAGAACCTATATGGATTTTCTCTCTCTTTCTCTACTTGTGTTGATCATCCATCATTAACTCTGATAATCAAGTCAAATGATTAGTCATCTCATTGAAGTAAGTTACTCACAGATATTACAGAAAAGAAACCAAGCTTTATGAAATGCACAGAAAAGCTAGCAGAGACAAAATATTTCTAGAAAAATCTAGACGCATTATCTTTGTAACTTCTCTGAAGTACAATCAAGACAAGATAAAAATCTCCAAAAGAATCCCAGGAGATTTTCAGATAATTCAGGCATGATACCTTATTTTCAGTGAAAGTTTCTGAGAAAGATGATTCCATAATGAATTTTAGGAATGCTTTTCTCTGTTTGTTGTGACACACCATTAAAACACCATTCTTTCACGTTAAACAATTTGCTTCAGCATTCCCATGCATAACGAAAATCTAAAATTTTAGTACAATGTATAGATATTTAAAACAGGAGTCCAAGAATGTAACCACATTGACTCCAAACACCATTTCACTTGGATATAATCATCCTTGTAATAGAGAAATACTTTTACGTTTTGAAGAGGAGAAAACAATTTAAATCAAACTTGGAAAACCTGAAATTTTCATATATGAGATAATTTCACCATAGTTACTTGGGATAGAAATTAAAAACTAGTCTCGTAATCATTTGCCTCATATGGCAGTATTTAAGACATTCACTGCTAAGAGTAATGCATAGCCTCATAGGACAGGCCTGATCCTATCATAATTCCTATGCATTTGGGTTATAGGTTCTTTCCTAATTGCCTGTATTCCGATGAATGTATGGAACATAGTGGGCACTCATTTCATTTTTAAAAAAAATAAATAAATGAATGCATACTAATCTTATGATACTTATTTTATCAGATTATTAATTCAACTGTCTTCCCTAGGTGGCTCAGTTTTCTGGGGTTGATTTGGTTGTTGTGGTTTATACAGCTCTGCCTAGTTCCCTTGCCCCTCCCATTCATCTGTGGTTCCTCCCCAAGTATCATGTACCTAAGGGCACATGTGACCATCAACTACACTGAAAACTTGCTCTAGCCAAATATAAATACTTTTGCTGTTATTTACCCTTTCCAGACATACATGTGAGCTAATTTTAATATTTTGGTATGGCTAAAGTTTTGATATGGAAGTTATTTTATATCCTCATGTTTTAGTTGGACTGAATTTAAAATATATATATAATTGAATACATGTGAAATTTGGAAAAATCTTATCCAAAGTTTCAGCATGCACAGTAGACTATTATTAGGCAAATATATGTAGCATCCTTCAGATGCTTCAAGTCCTCATGGCTCCTCATTTTTTAATGTATCCAAAAGTATTTATTGAAGTTTATAAGAGGAGAAACAAACCAGAATTTTATGGGTATCCCTATATTTTGCATTTCACATGTTTACTCACTTCATCATCTTAATAATTCTGAAATAGGAGTTATTCCCATTTTTTCAGACAAGAAAATTAAAACTCTTGGAGTTTAGTGCCTGAAAGGACAAAACAGGGTGACTGAGCTGGGATTCCAACGTATGGTATTTCTAACCCAAAATCCATGAACACAACTATACTGATGCCCCTCTCTATTTCACTGAATTTTTACAAAGCTTTGTGATATGCATGCATTGGGTGGTACTAAAATAAATCAAATAATGACTCTGACTTAAGTAGCTGTTAGTTTGTAAGACTGATAATATACATACATATCTTAGTCTGTGTAGGCTGCTATAATAAAATACCATTTTGTTATAAACTGAACAGTTTATAAACAATGAACATTTGTTTATCACACTTCTGAAGCCTGGGAGGTCCAAGACCAATGCAGAGAAGATTTGGTGTCCTATGAGTGCCTGTTTCCTGGTTCATACACAGTGACCTCTTGCTGTGTCCTCACATGGGGAAGGGGAAAGGCAGCTCCCTTGGGCCTCTTATGAAGGCACTGATGTCATTTATGAAGGCTCCATCACTCTCCCTTACTCAACTTCCAAAGGTCCCACCACCTAATACTGTCATCTTGGGCATTAGGATTTCATCATATGAATTTTGAGAAACAAAAACAATCAAACCCAATAATGCATAAATAACTACATTTTAATACAACACAGAAAGTTATAGGACAAGAATAAATAAAGGTCCATTGTAGTTTGCATGATAAAATATGTGTAGAAAAAAATAACATGAAGGTCTGAATACTTTTTTGAAATTCTTAAATATCTTATCCATGGAGAAGTGAAAAAAAAAGTTTAACCTAAAAGATGACAATAAAGTATTTTCTAAACTCAAATACAATTGTGATGTGTGGTATTCTATTGTTTCCAGCTTATGTCATTTTTTCTTCTTCAAAAATGCATAAGAAGGAATGTACCCCTTCCAGATCATATACACTCATGTTCACATTTTTTCATTCTTCCTGCTGTAGTATTTTCTCATTCATCTTTTAGCTTTGAACTTGGGAGAAGCACAGGAAGAAGGGCTGAGCTGCCAGAAACATGTTCAGAGTGATTCAGTAGCACAACTGCTTTGTTTCAGACTGTCGGCACAGTAGTAGACAGGACACAGTGTTTCTACAATTTATCTTCCTGATGTACCAATGATACTTTGCAGAACAGAACAATTACCAGTAGTTACTTGCTCTTTTCCCTCATTCCTGGCCAATGAGCTCAGTCAATGAGCCAGAAGAACTTTGATTGAAAACCTAAAAGGCGCTAGATCTATTAGCAGTTTCCTTTCCTTGGTATGGTCATTTCCTTCAGTTCACTGAGTTTGGATGGAGGCTATTTGATGAAATAGAGACTGTATTATTGCTAATAACAATCATATATATATATATATGTATATATATATGTATCTACATGCCATTTTAGGTATATAGTATTATTCTATTCTCATAGTTATAATAAATGTCTATTTATATACATGTGTACCCTTCTAGATAGAGCAGATCATAGTACAATTTAAAATGCTAAAAAAGATTGGCTTTCCAAAGCAGAAGATTATGAGAGAACATTATTCTCTATTTTTAGAAAGGATGATAATGGTGTTCAGAAGCTGAATGGCAGGGAGCCATTCCCTCTGAGCTCCAGCAATGATTCATATTTCTGATAGATCTGAGTGAGTTAAACTTTGTCTCTGTCATAGCAAGCTCTTTCTACCTGGATGGAGATATAAATCCTGGGAACACCACAAGGAATGGAGACCATATACTCTGCCCTTTATGCCAGGGGCAACTGTGTGACAGCAAGAAATGAAATAAATGTAAACATCCCACTATTACTGTGTTCTTCAGGAAACAAAACTTTATTTCACTGAATTCTCCTGACAAGGGATAAAAATGAATTCCTGATCCTGAGGTGATTGAAAACATGTTACTTTTACACCTGTCAGGAAAGCTGGAAAATCTTGTGTCAGGGACTAAATTAAATGATAACAGCCTATGCACAGTATTGACCTATATCCATGACTTCTGAGAAAACCTGAAGTTTTTGTCGAGTGTGTGGTCCTTGCTATGAATCCTGAGACTTTGGAAGGCTCCTGCTCAAAGCTGATCCATCACAATCTGGGGTAAGAGAAATAATGAGGAAAGATCTGCAGCTTCTGCTTACTGATCTCTGGGAGATGCTGAGACAAGTTCTGCCTTTCTGTTCCAGGGAGACTGGGGTCCATAAAAGAGTTCTCAACTTTTCATTTCAAGGAAGACCTTTCTGGCAAACTATTGTTGCCCCTGGAATATGGCAACTCCCACTTCAAAATCATGCTTCATTCTAACCCTTCTCATGCTTCAGGACAAGGGGGAAGGTTCCTCTGTTGGATACTTTGTACTGACCCTCAGTTTAACTGGTTATAGCAGGATGATATCTAAAGCTATAATTATTATTTCTTCCTTAGGTTCTTGAAGCATTGATTGGTAGAAAAGTAGATTTGGAACAATAATCTGCTTTATGATTTTCCAGTTCCCTTTACTCTAACTTGTACCTTAGGAATCAGTCATTAAAGGTTGAATGATTCTTTGACTCAGTTCTACTTGTATTCTTATCTGTTCATAGAAAAGTGACTCAGATGTTATTTCATTCTGCTTTGTACGAAACCATGAAATTTTATGATTTTTCTGGTATTTTTACATTTCAACAGATTTTAAGACAAAACCTTTGAGATAATTAACTCACATGATCTTAGAAATTCATATATGACTTTATGATTCTGCTAAGACCTTCATCTTTTAGGACTATAGGAGAAATCTGACTATCTCATGACTCATTTGTGGTCGGCTTTTGTTCACTGGAAGTATCTCAAGTGCCAGGAATGTTGCCTGGCATATAAAAACACTCAATGTTTTAAAAATTATTGCAAATATTTGAGGTAAATAGTAGCAAAAAAAAATGAGTACTCTTATAATGGATATTCCCATGTACTTTTATTTCCCATTTACTTTTTATAATTAAACTAAATTCACCATAGGAATTTTTGACAAGTCAAACACAAGTCCAACTTAATACATCCTAAATCACCAACCGTGAAAGGCATATATTCAAGTGATGACATCAATCAATTTATTATGGATCAATTTGCAGCCAAGCATTCTACTAAAACTGTCTAATGTTTTGGCAAGATACTTGAAAGGACTCACTAAAAATTTATTAGTGTAGCTTGAAGTAGTTTTTTTTCCCCTCTCTCTCTCCATCCTCTGGCCCAACAAAGAGAATACTGTTTGCCCTCTGAACATATAGATTTTATAGTTTAGCATAGTAATGTATATGCTTGCCAAGAATCACAGTTTTTAATGAGCCTTTATTAAAAACATCACTATGTTTTAGTTTTCATTAAATGTACTGCATTTTATAAAACTTACTGTGTTTAAATTTGTCTAACTATTGTAATCAAATATTAACTTAAGTATTGTCTTAGAAATATATGTTCTGTCATTTTGTATCTCCTGTCAAAAAGTTTGAACCTAAGAGTTCAGTTAATTGACACTGATGTCGAACACATGCAAAATGTAAACTTTTAAGGAGGTAGTAACATTAGTGCCCAAGAGTATGTTGCTTTCTTGTGTTTCTAAGCAAATATGACCTTAAAAGTGTAAGTGTTTAAGACACTGATTTAACAAAAGCATTGATTTGGTGTAGTATCCACAGCAAAAAGTCTTTGTGTTATGTTTATCATGAATTTAAGATTTTCGGGTTTACAGAAGAAACTAAACAGTAAAATTTTAAATTGAGACTAGGAAAGAAGAACTCTTCTGCCTCCAATTTGGCATACAATGAAATTTTAGCTGTGTCTCTTGACCCTAAAGTGTCAAATCATTAACCCAAATATTCTTCCTAGATGAAATGGTGGTGTAAATGATAGCAGTTCACTTATTGGTAATATTTTTCTAAATTGCTCCCTTAAGAGAATGTTTCATAAATAAACTAAGTAAGTTTATGTCCTTTTGTGTCACTTTCTAGTTAATATGGTATCATTTATTTTATCTAACAATATTAAAACTCTGGGCTCTGTTCTTTATAAATAAATGAAAAAAATTACATAAAAAAGTGATAGTATAGAACAAAATTACTTATTATTTAGTAAGAATTACCTGACATGCTGAATTTTGGATTACTGTATATATTATTTTTTCTTTTCTGTTTTTTTGAACAAGAAGTTCCACATTTTATTATGCACTGGATTCTACAAATTATGTAACCATCCCTGATCAAAATTCTGCCTATTAAATTTAAAACTAAATAAGCAGGTGAGTTGGAACTTTTTTTTTCTGTTTGCATAAATACGTGGAAATGATAATTGTTCAGGTAACAGTTTCTCAGTAAATTATTGAAAAATAAAGGCTTATACATGATACTGCAATAAAGCATATCAGGGGTTATTAGAATACTTCAGAGGGTTTAGAATCTCTGTTTTCCATAACTGCTGCAATGTGGCAATACAAATAACTATAGGCTTAAAAATAGAAATTGAAGAGTCATGTGTCAATGCAAAATAGTATGATTTTGGATGAAACAATTATTAAGGGAAAAGACACTTTTAAAATGATTTTCTCCTTCATATTAAAGGTATAGTGGAACCCAGGAGTGTAACTCAATGGTAGAGCATATACTTCTCATGCACAAGGCTCTTGGTTCTGTTCCTTGCACCTAAAATAACCACTGATAAATGTATAAGCAAGTGCTTTAAATTGTTTGCAACTAAAAATATCCAGTTTTGGTTTCTTGTATGATATCATATCCTATAAATTATAGAAAATATCAAAGGAATTATGAAAATACCGTTGAATTCATTAAGTTCAGACTAATAGTAAATTGATTTATATGAAGAGATAAATCTTTTTAGAAAATTTTTCCTATGAGAATTATCAGATTATATATATCCTAAAACATATTTCGAATTAATTTATCAGAAATTTTTGCCAGTTTTGCCCCATGTCATAAAACCTTCTTAACAGCTCTGCAAGAGTTGTATCATCAGAATTACACTTTTAACTTGAAAATGATCAAAACATATTTGCAATCAAACATTTGCCAAGAGTGACTGACATCATGTTCAATTGAGTTTGTTAAAATAAAAAGAACACATTTGATGACTTAGTAGATAATTTTGTAGAAGCATCAACTAGAAATCCCCAATTATTGATCAAGGTATCATATTAACAAACTATTGCTATTTATATAGAATTATGATATTAACATTATTTTTTAATTTATAAGTATATGCTTACTTATATGTAACCTTTATTATATTATGCAAAATAATAAAATGTCTTAAAGTATGATGTTTCATATTTTATATCTTTAACTACTTTTATTCCCTGATTTCTCAATAAGCGAACCTGTATTTTCCTTTTGAATTGGTTTGCATTGGATTCTAGAAATGTACCCATCCTGGTCATTGTCTATTATGTCAATTTTCTTAATTAAAAAGGGGGAAAATATTTTTAATTTCTGTTCATCTTAATATCTAGATACTATAACAGTTTTACTTTTTTCATCTGATCTTTCTCTCTTCTTTTTCAGTGATTTGAGGTTCTCGTTGGCTACCTAGTTATCTTCATAATTACTCATTTTCCAGAGAAATAAAGAACCAAAATTTTTGTAGAGTAAAACTCTTTCTGAAATCTTATGGTTTTCTAGATCCCCAGATGTTATCCTCTTACATATGACTGACACAAAGCACATTTTAAAAAGAAATTTCTTTTCCCCTCAATGACAGGTTCCCAGCAACCATTTTTGCCATATTTGACACAGCTGGTAAATGAGCAAAAGACAGGAATTGTTATAGAATCCAAAAACAAACTGCACTCTTCTTTCAGCACCACCTGGGGCCTCTTTATATGTGAACAGGAAAAGGAAATATGCAAATGTTGATTTCATTTGCATAGAGCTGATTCCACTGAATAGTTTCCTTGGGTTTCCTAATGTTTTCACCATTTTCTCAGCACACACTTATCAATCATTTTTCTTGTCAGTAAGAACCTTATTTTTTGTGTGTGTCCATGTTAAGTGTTGCCTGAAGGTACTGCAATTTCTGAGCCCTCTCAAGGTAAGGGTTTCCTTGGAAAAGTCTATAATTCTCAACAGAAAAGAAATCACTCTTACTGAAAAAAGCAAATGGTAATGATCTCACTGCATAAAAAGCAACAGACTACCAGACTTCATTCTTTACTTTAATGGGACTCTTGATTACCATACGTACAACATAAAAATGAAGCAGAAACATTGCTCCATGGGTGCCAAGCTGCAGAGCTCTTCCCTCTGGGTATGGGTAGCCCCTGTCCAAGCAGACCAGGAGTGGTTTGTCACTAATCATTATCAATGCCTGCCTTTAACAGCCAATAAAGTTTAAAGGCCCTCTTCCAACTAAGCCTGTCTGCTTCTTTAGTCAATGTGTTGCCTTAGGAAGAGGATGAGGTGAAAATACTAGAAAGTTAATCTAAAAATCTATTTGTTCCTCAAATACAGCAGTGTTTTCCTTATTATAAATCCCCAAAATAACAATGCCCATAATAATGCCCATAGTAACTATGAGTGAGGCAAGGGCTCTTGTTCTCACACTCTTGTGTGGACTCAAAGAATTCCTTTGAATTTATCCTTTTTTATTTCCCTTTGAATACCCTTGAGAAGAAAATGTTATGGTGTTAAATAATTTGGTCTTTTAAAAAAAAAAAAGTTTTCAATTATCTATACCAAAATCTCTCGGGAGACTACCTCACATATACATATTTTAAAATATAAACAGGCTTGCAATTTATGTTTAGCATGCAGAAAAGTATACCTATCATGTCTACTTTATTTCTGTTTTCTAACAGTTTTATCTTCCTCTGCCAGATTTTGAAAAACCAAAGTTAAGACGACTGTCGTTATTCTTGAGAAGAAGATGTGTTAATGGCTGCAAAACACTAAAAAGAAACTAAGCTTTTCTCTTTCTCAGCTTCTCTCTCTTATGCATATTGGACCAAGGGAATTTTGAAATTACATTCCTTGCTTGTTTTGACTCTAAACAATTATAAGAAGCCTCTTACATGACTAACATGTAAGTGTTTTACTCTTCGTGGAAAATTCAATAGGCACTTCACAGGGAATAATGTGTAATATTGAAACCCTGGGAGTTGTGTGCAACAGATTTAGTCTACCAGGCATACTTTGTCTATGCAATTGAGGTTACATTTCAGAGATTCCTATGAATATCAACATTTCAGAGTAGTTACTAACTCCCAATGCAAAATGCTTTGGTATAAGTTATTATTTCATTTTGCAAAAGTACATCAGGAATTCAACTGACTTTCAATCTATATTTTTTACTTTGTCATTCTAAAGAAGGGCTATTCAATAGTAAGAGGTTGGATTGACCCTGCAGTGGCCCAAGAAGCCAGTAGCTAAAATAAAGTTATTGTCATAATATTTCTGCATAGAAAATGTCTGATAAACATCAAAAATGCTAATACTTTTATTTATTTACTTACTAAAATTTTCTGGTCCTAAAAAAGTTATTGGAGGCTGTAACTAGCTTAGTAATAAAAAAAAAAATTGCTTTTAAGGTGTTAAATAACTGATTTCTTGATTTTATCACAGAATGGATAATACACAGAATTAACATTTAAAGAAATACTCATGTAAAATACACATACACACAAAGCAGGGAGAAGTGTGTCCCTGATTGTTGCTATATAGCTGATGCAGATAATTTTGCACTTTAATTAGCCCCAGGGAGTAGTTGAAGGTGAAGTCCTTAGAATGCCTTGTCTGCTTTCACAAGTGGGGAGGGTATGACTCCCTGCACAATCCTGATCCTCAACACAGGTGAAGTGACAGAGAAATGACTCTCTGAGACCTCTCCAAACACCCAAATTACTCACTAATACATCAACTCAGGCAGTTTCATGGGGAGAGGCGCATTTTGACAAAGGGTCAAGGTTTCGGATTTTAGAGTCGAAGGCTCATCATCTCTGCCTTTCCCTTTGTCCTCCCACATTATTAATTCAAAAAATGTTCACATGGAGTAGCAGTAATTAGACTCGATCTGGACTGCCACCAAAGTTTGCTATCAAATTTCTTTCCTGTTTATGCTTGAGTTACTCAGAAGTTATCTATGTGTTCTTTGGACATATAAGATCTATTTTTTAAAACTCCCTCTGTAGAAAGAATGTAATCTTAGCTGACTGGGTTCTGGATTGTATCACTGTATTTCTCTATTTCAAATCTCAGAATAAGGAGAGAAAGTAGTAATTCATCATTAACAGTCTTATCCTGATTCAGAAGAAAAACAAAAAAAACACTTTGTTTAAAAGGCTTCAATGCTTAATGTCAAATACATACTGCCTAATTAACTTTAGTTCAGTGAAATAGAAGTTTTGTCTATAAATTATCCTCAAAATGATTATGAATTTGCTTCTGATAATTTTCACTTCTTCTATATGAAGTTTTATTGGGGTCATTAATTGGAGAATCATTCATTGAAAAAGAGAGCAATTAACTGTTATTGATTGAGAATTATAAGAACATGTAGAAAGTTAATTGTCTACTGATTATTCTGTGCTGATAAAGTTGACACGTTTGTAAATTATTTTATCTACCAAATGGAATTTTGTCTTTCTAAACAACTTATGTTCCTTGATGGATGTTCTTGAACATTTATGCTTGGTTGTCCCTGTTACATATTTACTTAAAAAAAAAACACACACACAAGAAAAAGAAGCAGAAATTCAGAAAAGAAATTGAATTTTCTAATCTATATTTTATTTCTGAACTTAAAGACCTCTTATATCGCTAGAACTAAAAATTCCTCAGTTGTGATTTCAAATTTGCTATCAAATCTTTTCCTGTTTATGTGTGAGATACTCAGCAGAAGGTAATCCAGAACCCAGATATAGGAGCTGCTATATCATAAGCTCTAGTAATTTTAAGGGATTCTTTTGGAAACACATAATTCAGTGATTTCCTTTTACAGAAAAGAAAGCAAATACCAAGAAATTATTTGCTAAAGATTAAAAAAAAAAAAAAAAAAAAAAAAAAAAAAACAACTGGGATCTGAATCAGCCTTAAACTGAATACTTCAAGTTTTGCTTTATTTTTAACTAACACATAATAACGTATGGGTTTATAAGATACAAACTTTGGAAGTGAAGACATGCTCTTTACTCTGTTTTGGTCATTATACCATGTAACATGTATGGATAATAGGGTCTTACCCCTACTGTTGAATTTTTTTTAATCTACTAAATTTTGAGAATTGGTTTTTGGTTTTATAATCTGAAAACTTGTGTGATATATTTTATCTCCTTGAAAAATCCTTTTGAAGATTAATTGAGTTAATCTGGGTTTTCAGAAAATTTATAGAACATATTGATATATACATTATATAATTTATGTATCATCAGTAATTTATATTTAAATAATTCATTAGCATTTTGAGAAGAAAAGACCCTCACATTTGAAAACTGTAACAGTACATATTTTGAGTAACTGGGGGAATTGCAAATCTTAACCATAGAACTTCTATAATAACCAATGACACCCTTCACTGAGTGCCATAATTAGGTGCTCAAAGTTTAACTTTACAATCTAATTTAAAAATTAGCCCTTATAGAAACAATAGTTGTTTTCACCTATTTTGTATAAGCTTCACTGTTTCTCCTTTATCACTTGATCATCTTCAGGTGTATCTGCCTCCATCTAATATACACTCACATATATTAGAACACACATTTACATGTGTATGTGTGTATATTTGTATTTAAAAGGGGTTTCCAGTTCTTGCAAAGAGTGCATTTACTCTCTCAGAAACTCTAATCATTGTTAGATTAAAAAGAAAATGCTCTATCAGATCAATTAAGACTTGTACTAAGCAACAAATATAAATAACACTTGCTGATAGACACTCCCATTTCCTTGGAAGAACTTCTTGTTTGCCATAACTATGGTTTTGTTCCTGAAAATGAAATCACCAGCAAACACTATACTTTTTCATTTCTTAAAATATATCCCTGCTTAATTGCTAAACTAATCTCTCAGTTGTTTATGTCAGAAGTGCAGATGGTGCATCATAGAATCTTTCCAAATGCCCGCCAACACAGATGCTATTAAAACCTGTATTTTTCTCAGGATCATTTAGGTGACAATTTTTAGAGAGTATTTCGGTAGAGAACCTAAAGCATTAGGAAGCAATGAAAAAGGACATATCTGCCAAGATTTCTTTTTGAAATAATTATATGACACTTGCCCCTTCTCAAGAAGAAATATCATAGCTTGAGAAGTGTTTTAAGCTGTGATGCATATTCATTTAATGCAGATTTTATTTACATAGTGAAAATGTATATGATTTATTTTTTTAAATTTATTTTTATTGTAAACAACTGGGATACATCTTGTTTCTCTGTTTGTACATGAAGTAGAGGCATACCATTTGTGTAATCATATATTTACCTAGGGTAATAGTTTTTTATTCATTCTATTATTTTTTTCTTTCCCCCACTCCTCCCACCCATCTTTTCCCTCTATACCATCCGTCCTTCCTCCATGAAAATGTATATGATTTCTAAATGCCAATAGTCCAAACTAAATTTGCACTGCTTTCTTATCATTTCATGTATAAAAAAATAATTTAAATAGTCTCAATTTTATAAAAATTCAAGACTCATCTGAAGTTGCTGAACATATATCAGTTTCATTGTATTCAATGGTTCTTGTAGTTGCTAGTAAGTTCAGAAATGCCAGAGTTTTAGAAAAATGTCCCAATTAAAATATCTTGTGTAAGGCATGGAAAGAATGCTTCTCTGAGAAGACGAGTGAGTACTTCTAACTTCCAAATAAATTATATGGCAAGGAGAGGAAATTGAAAAATTAATTTTTCTTCTTGAATCTTTTCTACTCCTACTCTTTTGGTAAGATCAAAGAAAAGTTTTACTTGAGATGAAATCTGCCTTAATTTTTGCATTCAATAATTTAGAATTATGAGACCATAATTTTGAATAAAAAGTCCCCAGTATTGAAAAGTTTCCAAAAGAGGCTAGGATAAAACATCATTTAAAATTTAATCCGCCAAGAATTACTGCATAGACGAGAACACTGCAATGAGACCATATTTGAATGAGGTCAGATTCCATTGATTTTTATACTGTAATTTCTCTCGTCCTATCATATTTTTGTTGCTATGCACAAGTCTATTTTATGAACAAAAATCCTTTGGGGTTTATATCTGTCTTTTTAGATAGAACACTATACAAGGTCAATATTTCAAAGTTTTGTGACCAAAGTAATTCATTATTCCAAGTTCATAAAGGAAAACCTTGAAAATTTCTTAAAGATTAATAAGGTTGTACACTATTTTAGTTTTTATCAAACTGAAGGAATAAATCAATTATGTGTATATCATGTACCAAATCCTTCAGCATTGATGACTTTGGAAAACCTGATGCTCATCCAGTTACCTGGTCAACAGATGCCCCATAAGCAAGTGCATATGAGACAAGGGGTAGAATAACCAACTCTGAACTTTCTTAATTATAATTTCCATTTTTATGTATGACATCTTTGGTTTCTTTTTCCAAAATTGAGGTTTCTCTCCTACAACAGCTTTTCCTGTACCTCTTGAGTAACAACTGCTCATAAAAGAATTATCCACATAAATTGCTTAAAGTAGAATTTTTAATGTAAATACTGAAAGAAAAAGATAATGTCAAGTTGTGTTGATGAATATGGTAGGGCTGTGGTTTTGAGTCATTTCACTCTGACACAGTCAAACCAATTACCCGTTTTTCCATTTAATGGTTTCCCATTAGTGACTGGATAGATCTTGTTCTTTGCTGAGAACGCTTCTCTGTCAAGTGAGTGGAACTTTACCATTTAGTCAAGAATTAAATTGAAATAGGATCAACATGTTCCAAAATGTTTGGGCCTCCAAGTTTAAAATAAAAATTAAACATCCAATACTGATTGGTTTTGACTAACAATAAACTTCATTCAAAGGAGGGAAAGGAATTAATGTTACAAAGAAAAAGATTTTCATTTTTAGTGTTGTTGATTTTTCCTTGGTTTTTGACTTATTAGAAACATGGTATTAAAACAGAAAGACCATGGACTAATACTAGAGAGGTCTTATTGTCTCTAGTTATTTAATTAATGACTATTTTTTCCCATAATTTTTGCTACATTACAAAAATTATGTAAAAATTGTGTCAATTTTGCTCTTCACGGTAGCTTTAGTATCTAATAGATATGCCAGCAGCTAGGAGGCACTCAATAAATTTGTCAAATTATTAACTGAATCTTGAAGAGGTCAAGTATTTATCATTTTGTTCCTACTGTTTGTTCATGGTGACTGATGCAAGTGTTACCCCAGTTAACTTGGCTAAATATTTCTGCTATTGCATACAAGGACATAGAAGAAACATAGGAGGAAAAAAATTATGAGAAAAGTAAAAATAGAAATCCGATTTTATTATAGAGTAATATCCTATATAACATTAGATAGTAACAGTTTGTTTTACCAAGGGAAATTCATTCTCATGTAGGGAAGACAAATTTACTTACATATTAACATATATAAAAAGATTAAGGACAGTTATTATTCCACATAACAAGAAGCCCCTAAGAGTGCAGTAATGTTTTTAGTGTGATGCTTACATAATGTCACTGGGGACTAAAGTACTTTCCATCTTTTTCCTCCACAACCCTCTGCATTCATTTATTCATCCATTCATTCATATATGCATCCATTTCAACTATGAGGACTTATGTGAGCCAGGTAATATTAGACTTTTTTTAAATTCTGGTAAATTTTACAATTCATAATTTAAAATACAAAAATTAAAATAATTATCTTAAATAACTCATCACTAACATTCAAAATAATAAATAAAATCAATTTGTCACTAGAACTTGTGCCAGGAAAATTATCAGAGATATGTGAGGGCATTTTTTCTTTTTTCTTTTATTGTTTTAATTAGTTATACATGATAGTAGAATGTATTTTGACATATTATACATATATGGAGTATAACTTCTCATTCTTCTGATTGTACATGATGTAGAATTACATTGGTCATGTAATCCTATATGCATGGACATTTGGAACAGAGTGATCAATAAAACAGACACAGTCCCAACTTTCCTCCACCTCTCACAGTATCAGGAAAGTGTACATACTAGCTCATTCAGAGTTGTAATTTCATCACATTTTTACAAGGTTTAAAGTCCTCTGCAGCCTAATAGGATCTTTAAAAATATAAACACAAATTCAAAATGAATCATTTAATATACTTGCAGTCAAGTTGGGAGGTATCAATCTAAAGATAAAAGGGAAAAAAGAAAATTCTTCAGCATAGTGGTGAAAAGCATAAACACTTAAGCAGTTAGAATATTAGAGGTTTGTAACAACAGGGGTAAGAAAATATATGTGGAGTTCTGACTAACTTTGTATGCTAGCTATTCTACTTATTCTCTGTACCCTGAACAAGCCATTTTATCTACCTGTGTCATAATTTTTTCATCTAGTAATGGAATCACAATGACAATAACTATCACAAAGGGTTACTGTGTAAACCAAATAAATTTGTAATTATATGTATTCATAGGTACCAAGTGATTTTCAAAAAATAATCATATGAATCCAATAAATTGTCAGCTGGCTATCAAATATCTTTGTAGCTAAATTACCCAATGAATCATGTAGTTCTTTTGAAATCCTATCACCCTAACAATATTTTTCATTAACATTGTTTTATGTGTTTTATATATGTGGATATGTTCCACACCTACATATATTGAATAGAATTATGTACAGGCAATAGATCTTTTACTTGATTATAAATCATATATAAGTATTTAAATCCACTTGTATAATTTGAGCAGATATGTTATTATATCATATTTTTGACTTTCAGTAATAATATTTTCATATAAGAAAAATTTTTCAAGGCATAAAAGGAATTATATATGTCAGCTTTGACATGAGGTTAGCAGTAGATCTTATATAAGTTTTTTTATAAATACCTCAGAACTACAAAGTAATAAGCACTCCATTGTAGGAAACTGCCCTTATTTAACAGAATCAGACTAGGTTGAGCCATGGGACGCAGAGGCCTGGCTTCTAGGGACTGCTGGGAAGTATGTGGCACTGCTGGGAGTGGTTCCCTGTCTCCTTCTGGAATTTTCCCCCCAAGAGAATGGCTCCCCTAACTCCACTCTATTCTGTCCATCACAGAAGAAGCTCCTCCCAGTCCTTGCCCCCTTTTACCTGCATATTATAAGTAAGGAGAGTTGGACGACTGGGTTGTTGTAAAGAGGCCAGAACTAGTAGGGCCAGACCCATCACACACTCTCTCATAAAAAGAGTATTGGCTCTCAAGTGTTTATTGAGTAGATAAGTTTTTTGGGTAATAGAAAAACTGCCAACATCCTCCTTCCACAGTTAACCCTTTCCTCCTCCATGCCGGATGTGGCAGAGAGGACCCAATACTCCATTTTATGTATGTTTTAAAAATCTCATCATATAGTTACATAAAATTTAAGAGATGCAATTTATTTTCTGCCCTGTTGCTTTAACAAATATAAGTCAGAAGAAAATAAATGCTATCTTTTACTGATAGCTCTTAACCTTTGTGCCTATCTTCAAAATTCCTGTGATATGAAAAATAAAGATATTAAGAGATGAAAACCTGGTTTAACACCAAGAACTAAATTTGGGAGATGTGAGTGCCAGATTTTTACTGCACTGATACTGACACAAACATTTCCAGGATAGTCCTTAAGTACAACATTCTGGAACCTCTGAGCTCACGGATGACGGCAGAATGAGGAACTTAAATGAGAAGCCGTGGAGCACCCAGAACAACCCAGGCTGAAAACAACAAAAGTGCCCCACATTAAACTTGGATTTTACATAGAGGCTATAATTTTTCAGCCAGGGCATTGTCCTAGTTGAAAGAATAACAAGTGTGATTTTTGAATTAGTTCATTCTCAGCAGGAGATAGGAGAGTTATTAGCTATAATGGAGAAGTTGGGGTATAATGATTTCCCATGACTACACTTCTTGCTTGGTATTGGTCCTTTCTTTTGTAAATTAGGATTTATATTTTTTGGACCAATGAATATGGATTCCACCATTTTAAAAATATTCTGAAACTCAAAAGTGTAAACATTAAAGTACATACTACATTTTAAAGAATCAAATCATGAGTAGCTTGACCTCTTTTTTATGGTCCGGAGGCTAGGACCCACACCACGTGCACTTGCCAGACAAATACTCCAATACTGAACTCCACCTCCAGCCCTTCTACAGATTTTATGACTCCCTTTTCCTTGTGTGTCGCCAGCACATGGTTGTCTTGCCTTTCCTCTTCTAATTATCCTCACTCTGTTCCAACTGTGTAAGTGTGTAAGCCTGTGCAGAAACGTACTCCTGAGGAGCGGGAAACTCACAGATCCCCTCAGTTGCCTGACGAACTGGCTGAAGTACAACACTCTTCTCTGTATGCTACCGTCCCATTTTTCTCACCCAATTCTGGGTAAAATAATATCTTGAAGAACAAATGTTATGTCACTCTGAAACAGTCATACTTCCAATGTTTAAAAAAAAAGAAAAGAAAAATTTGGAGATCACTTGTATGTTTAAAAAATATTTTTCATTACTTACAGAAGCAATCTTTGATTAATCTCAAAGAACTATACACTTGGAAGAAAAGAGAAAGTGGTGTAAGAGGATGCCTATACTATCCTTAGACCTGGGCAAGAGAAACAAGAGTCAGAAAGAAAAGTTGAGGGCATCAGAAAGTCATAGAAAACTTAGTCACCCTGGGCATTGAGGGATAAAAGATGTTTCCTGCCCTTGAAGGCTCATATTCATGGAATAAATGCAAAGCGAAGATCAAGCAGAGAAAGAATTCAGAACTGAATTTGGATATATCCTTAGATTAAATGGACCACAGGAGCCAGTTCTTAAATCTCAGATTCTCTTGAGTCTTGGAGGGAGATGGAGAATTGTCAATCTCATATACCAGCAGGTGGAGGCAGTGAGAAAGGAGTAGAAGTGCCCAGCACTGTCATGAAGAGATGAGAAGCTGGTAACTCAAATGGGGAAAGAAAGACATATTCCTTTATAGAATCACTTCTTTACATAGATATTAAGTTCTAGCATATTATTAGGAAAGCAAAACACCTTAAATATAGCTTGGTTCAATACCCTTGCTTCTTACCAATAAATCTAACTGGTAAATTTAGCAACACTACTAAGAGAAAATATACCAAAATCAATTAAAAAAAAAAAAAAAAAACAGTTTTTTCCATAACCCACACATGTTGTTGTAATTGCTACATGAACAGCAATTCTGATTTTCATTATTTAATGTCTTTCCACTAGCACAAATATGCATACATCATTAAGGATACAATGAACAGTGCTTTTGCTTAAATATATTTGCTTAAATATAATTATTCATTTTATTTAAATATATAAAATGAATTCATGAAAATATATTTAAAATGAATTCATAAAAAATCCTTAAGTATAATAAAAAGTACATGGCCCTTCTCCATATAAATTACTATGCATTGGGGTAGGGGATAAAGACTGATTTCATGAGATGATTGACAAAAAAACTTGCCCTAAGTTTGTTTTCGGGGGCAGCTACCAGGGATTGAACTCAGGGGCACTCCACCACTGAGCCACATCCCCAGCCCTGTTTTGCATTTTATTTAGTGATAGAGTCTCACTGAGTTGCTTAGTACCTTGTTTTTGCTGAGATTAGCTTTGAACTGGAGATTCTCCTGCCTCAGCCTCGCAACTGTTGGGATTACAGGCATGTGCCACCATGCCTGGCTTGCCTTAAGATTTTAATGTAACTTTTGAAACAGGAACTGTTAGAAATGAAGTAGAGAACTGTAGAAACAGGATCACAGGAATGCGAATTCCTTTCCTCTTGTCTGCTTCCGTTCGCTGTGCTTACACAAGCCTTTTGCCTCTTAAGCCTATATCTGCACGGGGCATCTGGGTGCTTGTGAATCTGTAGACACTGTTTCAGTTTCAAGAAAAGTAGGTGAAGGGGAGAGAGTAAGGGGAAAACAATGGCAGAAATGCAAAAGTGAACTTCAGAGCTGTGGAGAAATGTTGTCCCAATTTTTCTATCAGAATATTTAATAGTTATCTCTGGCTATCAAGAAATAAAGGAAGAACTGAACAAAGTTAAGTCTACCTAAACCTGCAGTTTAGCAAATCTGGGAGACTGAAGATGAGTTCTGAGGAAGGAGAAAAAAGCCTCTTTTTTATAAACTGCCAATCTTAGGATAGCATGCAATTGGAGAATATTTTTCCTCCCATCGTGTGCAGGATTGCTAAAGATACTCTAAGACCCTACCTGAGTTTCACTGATACATCTAAGGAAAATAAAATACAATGGGCAGTTAGAGAGAAGATGGTGAAAGACAACTGGCTCCCTGAAGAACAGGGCTGTTAGAGAGACAGCTGAAAACTTTACACTAGAGGTAAAAAAAAAAGTAGGAGCAAGGACTTAGGCAGAAATCTTATAAATTGATGTTTCAAACCAGTATAACTTCAACTGTAATAATGATGGTCTTGAAAACAATATGAAGAAATGCATCACCTTTGAATAAATGCAAAAATTTTAAAAAATATAATGATAAAGACTCAGGATTTATTTGAGAATGCAAGCTCATTTCAATGTTGGGTATTTTTTCTACAAAGGCATTATATGAACAAAGAAGAAAATAATAGGAAGCATTAACAACTCATTATGAATATTGTTACAACTGGTAACATTCCTTGCAAAATAAAAATGGGAAGAGTCTACCTAAGAAAGACAAATTCTATCAAAATAAAACAAAATTATCTTATTTGATAAATCACTGAAGACATAATAATTAAAAACTTGGTGGTAATGCCTATTATTGTCATTTTCATTTAACATAGTTTTGATATTTACAATTCCAATAACTTACTTTTAAAAAAATAAAATGCCAGGCAGCAGTGATGCATGCCTATAATCCCAGTGACTCAGGTGGCTGAGGCAGGAGGATTGCAAGTTCAAAGACAGCCTCAGAAAATTATCAAGGTCCAAGCAATTTAGTGACACCCTGTCTCAAAAAAAAAAAAAAATTAATTAATTAAAAAGGGCTTGGGATGTGGCTCAGTGATTAAGTGTCTCTGGGTTCAATCCCCAGAAATAAATAAATAAATAAATAAATAAATAAATAAATAAATAAATCAACTGACAAGAAAATATAGATTAAATATTTTTGCCAGTATGATCACATGCTTGTAATACTCAAAAAACTATTATAAAAAGTTACTGGAATTAATAAAAAATTGGAAGTTGTCAGGTAAAATGTGAACATAAGATAGTCAAATGGATTTACTTTAGCAATGGATAGATAGTTTTTATTTGAGAAACTAATTTGACAAAGGCAAAAATATTAAATATTATGAAATTAATTTAACAAGTTGTGGAATCTAATGGAACAGCTCTACAGAATGTTTTCTGAAATTATTAAAAGGTCTAGACAACTAAAAAGGCAAAGTATGTTCAAGAAACTTTTTCAAATAAATATATAAATTTAACTAAAATTCTAATTAGGGCCAAACATGATATTTTCTAGAATTTTATGAAATAATTTAAAAACTTATACAGAAAACTATGCCTAAAAATAGCTTGAAAAATTAAGGAAAAATATAATAGTGTGACTACATTTGCACTAGACATCAAAACAACCAACACACATGATATTGACAAATAAATAAACCAGTGCAAGGAATCAAAGTATGTAAAATGCTATTAAAAAAAGCTTTTATTAAAAAGACCAGTCGTTTATAATGCTGAATGAATCAAACAGCTTTTTAATATAGTTTTGCACCAATGAATAGCATGCAGGTATAAAGGAATGTCCAACAATAATGAAATGGGTGAATTAATTATGGTACACCCATCATATGATATCAGGCAGTTTTTAAATCAGAATGAATTTGATCTACATCAAAAAATGTCCATGTTAGGTTTGAATGAGAAAAACAATATGCTACAGGCATAATATGAAAAAAATCTGGTCTTATTTATAGTGCTACACTAAAATATGTGCAAAGGGTACATTTAATAGTTTCTATTTTCATACATTTTCGTAAAGCAAGAATGTTTAAAACAAAGAGAATTCATAAGCATAAACAATATGGAAGTTCATAAATTAGGTTTAGAACACGGGTGCTATTAGGTGTCCGCAATGGAAAGTAGGAAGAAGGAAGATCATATTTTAGGGCTAAAACAAATCAAATAGGAAAAAGGAAAACAAAAATCTCGTATTAAAAAAATGCAAGTCATCACAAGTATGCATATATGTAAATTACACATAGGATAAATTGCTTAAGAAATTAAATTGAATTAAAAGTGTTTTAAAAGAAGACATGTTTTTAAGCATCTAAGTAGAAAGTAAATTTAATTAAATTTCTTCTTGGGACTGGGAAGCATGAGAATGCATCTGAAATAATTATTTTTTGCACTGCATATCACCCATATGCTGTTCTTTCTCCTGTATATTTAAAGAGAATTTAATTCATTATTTCATTAATAGATGTATGTTGAGCATCGTCCATAAGCCAGGGATTTAAAATGGAAACATTTCAAAATCCTTGCCCTTCTGACGCTATGTTCCAGTGCCAGAGAACAAGTTAAATATATAATATGTAATTTAGGAGTACATTCTGTAGATAAAAATAAATTAGAGAATACTGGGAGTGTTGCAATTTAATCAAGTGTGGTCAGTGAAAAATGACAAAATACCTACGAACCCTCCTGCTTGGGACTGGTTTCATTATGCTCTTGCTCTTGGGCAAGTCCAATTAGCTCAGGATCTCATCAAAGTAAGATGTTTCCCTAGGGTTTATTTATTTACATTTGGGCTGTGTTTCATTCAGTATTTAATGTATTCCTAAGCAATCATTTGGCTTAGATGATTCAGCCTAAACATCACAGGATTGAGGATTTATTTTTCCTCATTCTGTTTCGCTTTAAGAGCGCCTGTGAGCATAGCTGCTGTAAAACACCAGATGGAAAGGCAACAGTTCCCACCATCTTTTCTTCATCTGCATTGCCACACCACTCCTGTTCTCATTGCGTACAGGAACTCGAAAATTCCAGGCCTCAGATGTGGTCTCATGTATCTTCTGCTGACTACTATGGATTGCCTTCAAATGAACCACAGGAATGTTCATTTCTTAATAATCAACAGCAGCTTCTCTTGCAATGTGTTTTTACATTTTTACAGATAGGTTGGTAGCCTTGGTCCCAAATCCTTGTCTCAACTGGCAGCCACATTTATTACGGTTTCTGAGTCACTGATATTAATTGGTACTTGCTCTTTACAAGGCACATGGGAAAAAAACTCTTCCAGATTCTTGGGGACAGTGTAACAATTCAGAATTTGGTCACACTGAAAATAATTTTAATGATTTGGTCCAGCTTCCTCTTATGCATCTTATCACATTATGGCACCCCAAAATGATACACTTTCTAGCGATTTGTGACCCAGGTCCTCTCTAACTAACCTACATTTAGAATCAAACTTACTACAGATTTTGAGGAAGAGGTCACTCCATTCTGTGACAGAGGGTGATGACAATATCCTATTAATGTTGCTCTGAAAGAATAAACCTCTTATGGTTTAAGACTATGGGCTACTGCACACAAAATATATACTCATGAGTATAGCACGCAATTAATATTCATGTGACTTTGAATAACTTTGGGTGTGTGATTTTACAGTAACAAGACCTATGAAATTAACCACATGCAGAGAAAGCAAGCAGCAGCAAGCCGGATGAGGAAAGGGCTCTGTCTGTGTAGTTCACCTTAACCAAGCCTTACACTCAAGGTGCTCGGGAAATGTTTGATTAACAAATGAAAATGCGGTACCTAGCCACACTAAATAAATCTATCTAGATTCAAGGTCATATCCTTAAAATTAAAGGCTTATCTTTTCTATGGTAGGAAAATGGCTATCAAATACATTGAATGATTTAAAAATCATAACTTGAAATTATTAGTGCTACAGAGCAAGATCATCAAACATTTGTGGAAAAGGTTTATGCCTAAGATAAAATTTTAAGCAGGAGGCATTAAATTCAAACATATTTTAGCTAAGATATGTTATACTATACCATTTTCTTCATTTAGTAAATAGTCATCTCTATATATGTGAGCCTGCATGCTTTTGATGTAGGAAGTAGATTAGGCTTTTGATTTCTTTTGAGAACCTTAATTTTTTTCAAAGGTAAAGACCAGAAAAAAAATTGCGAACAGTCTTTTAAATTAAGATCCAGAGCTTTTTCAAAAGTCCCTCCTCTCCCCTTGAAACTAGTTGGTCTTATTTATAGTGCTACACTAGATTGGCTATAAAAGAGGGATTTTTTCCTTTTGGAGAAAAGGGAGGATAACTGTAAACATCTTGCATCTGGTGCTGGTGATTATGGAAACACTTGGGACAGGTGTCCGATTACTCTTCTTCCACTCCTTAGGGTTATCACGTGGCCCATTCCTCTCTGCTGTGGAACATATGGAAAAAAGGATTGTTCTTGAAAGCCTGTCTTTACTAGCCTGGAGTTCCCCCCAGTAATTGGAATATAATAAATGCCAGCTAGGAATCCTGCTTTCTCTACTGCACATGGTAGAGAATATATTTTTAACGAATATTCCTGAAGAACTTGAGTTGACCCAAAATACACAGTAAAATTTAAGTCAATGTAACAATGAATCTTCACACCATCTGACGACAGGGAGAAAACTTCTCAAACAAATGTAGACAGAATTAGGGCCTATAAATGAATTTTTGAAGTTTTGATGACTTGTACCTTTTGTCTGAACTTTACAATGACAATAGTTAAAAGTTTATCAGAAAAATGACAAAGTGAGATTATGATCACAAAATGTAGGATCTTAGCATGAAAACTGTTGTTATTTTACAATGTGTTTTGAGAATAGAGCAACTGAAAACATGCATTAGACTTCATATGTGTTAAAGTTTTCACAACTTGTACATTTTACTTATAAATACCTTGTACCATCTTAAGTATAGGGGCTTTGAAATTGTAAGTTTTACTTTTAAATGAATTCATTGAATCAGATTTGTTGTTGTTGCTTATCTTATTTGGGGATGATGAAATTTAATTATGCTAAACAGTACCAAAATTATAAAGACAGTTCAGATTGTAAAATAGTCCTTAAAATATGGCTATTATATAAAGTTATACATGTAATTGCCACAGGATGTATTTAATTTATGGAAGCAATTTATCCTATTTCTTTTTAATAAAATATAATAACTTCCATTAAACAATAAGATATAACAAAGGAGCCAGCAACACACACTATCTGGTATCGTTGGTTCCATGACAAAATGAATAAATTCTCATTTTCTCATGAGAGAAAATGTGTGCATTTCTACTTGGACCATAAAGTGGTCAAGCTGTTGTCTCCCCAATACAGCATGTGCTGACATGAAAACATGTTTTAGAAAACCAGGTAAAATGACAACAAACATATAATGGCTACACTGAAAAATTTTACAAATAGTGAACAGGTAAACGGCTTTTTTTTTCCAATTAGCTGCAGATAAAATATATGACAACATGGTATCAATATTGGATTTATCCATTGGACAATAAACTGAAGAGAAAACTTTCATGTAATTATTAAAGCACTCAACAACCTATAAATTGTATATGCCATATAGAATTATTAAAACATTTTAAAACATTTCATTTAAAAATTATTTAAAACGAAACATTGATTTTCGTTTTAATGAAGTGACTAGAACATATATCCATGAAGGAATAGATACACATTGGTAAAATCAATTTGATTTTCAGGACCCTCTTGCTCTAATTGAGGTACTTTTTATTCTCCTAGCACTAGTCACTTTAGACTCATGTTATTTGGGTTGGTTTACTTTGCCTGCAGTTTATACAGACAACTGCACTTACAGCGATCACAATTAATCTATGTGGGTGGTATTGATTTCTATATCTCACCCTCTGTGCTTTCTCAAGATGACCCTCCTGTGGTTTAGACATTTTTGGTGACATTATTTCTAGGCCTCATACAAATAACTAAAAAAGAAAAAAAAAATCTATTGGGATGTTTCAAAGTTTTACAAAACTGCTGAAACTCTTAAATGTTAGTTAAAGCCAGAATTTTTTTGTGAAAGCAGCTGTTTCCTGATGTTGATATGCAGTTATACAAGAATATAATTAGCATTTTTAATGTGCATCTAAATTTCAATCTTATTTTAAGTACTGATGGATCCATCAAAAATGTGAAGTGAAAATGAAAACTTCTTTACATATCTTTATGCACAATATGCAAACTAGGCCATCATATTTTGGAAACTTAGTCCAAGTTTTTAGATCCTTCTAGAACTAATAGATCTAAAAGGGCTCTAGTGGCAGAATACTTAGCCATCACATACAGTGCTGATAACTCTCCCTACCACAGAATAAACTTTAAGTATAATTTAGCTTGAACCTACCACACTCATCAGTGATATAGTTTTCATAAAAACAGAGGTTAATGTTTCATTTCTGCTTATTTTAAAATTTAGAAATTAAAAAGTACTTTTTAAAAAGTTACCAGAAATTCTGTAAAAGTTTAAAATTTTTCCTATGTTGTCTTCAGAATTCTTCACCAAAATCATTGGGCTCTATTACCAGAAAAATTTAAATTACAATATTGGTATTGTGAAAACATATTCAACTTTCAGCCACCAATAGCATTAGACAAATGAAATTGTTATCAAGTCAGCTACATAAGCACATATTTTAACTTTTTAATTTTAACACATGAACCTACTAAAATTCTAGTTATTAAATCTATCAACTGCACTAGACCTATTTTAAGATTTAGGAATTGAAAATAACAAGATGAAGGGGATTCATCATCATCTATATCATATCTAATCACCCCAAAATATTCACTTAAAATATACCTCCTTTTATCATTATTTGTCTTATTAATATTTATGTATTTTTATTCGATGAAGAATTTGGTCAATTGATACATGCACAACCTCAATGAAAAAGTTCTAAAATTCAAGAACCAAGATAAGAAAATGAAAATCTCAAAGGTTGAGATTACTTTTTCTATTCTGACTGAAAAGACAATGTGTTCAGTTTTGCAAGGAGATGGAGTAGTTTGATCTCTTATGCTTCAGGATCAAGTAAACATTGTTATTTGATAATATGAATTATGTTTATAGTAGGAAATAGCAGGTTTTATACAGGTGAAAGGTTAAGAATGGGATTTTCTTTCTGCCAGAGAAAAATAGAGGCAGTCAACTCTCTAACACACCAAATTGGCAGTGACTCTGCAGGGAACTGAGTTCCCAGGTACAGGAGCCCAGACAGAGGTGAGGCCTCCCATATAGAGATGATAGACTAGAAGGCAAGTTGAGCTGTGCAAGGAGCAAAGGGAAGATTCCATTTTTCCCAAGGGCAAAAGATCAAATAAGCAAGAAGAGGAGTTTTGTCAAAGGAATAATAAAAAGGATAGTCTTGGGAGAATAAAAATGGCAAAAATGAAATTACTTAAAAACATTTTATCTGGAATCAGAAAGAAGGAAAAAGCATAATATAACCAGGTTACAGAAAATGAAAACACTTTCTCAAAGAAACATGAAACCTTTTCTTAAGTGTTCTAGGCCATTGTCATAATTTGAAATTATTTTGACTACTTGAGTTTGATATTGCAGACTCCCAAGAACTTAGGTTTGCAACTATGCATGCAAAGGAAAATGAAGTTTCCTTTCCTGAAAGTTCCTATTATTGTTCTGAAAGCTATTTTAACATATATGTACACAAACACACAATGCTCTGGTCTGTTTGAACTATCCAAAATTTCAAATAATTTGCAAATTAATACTGATTAGGGTATGATGCTTTTTAGGTTGGAAAAATAATTGTAATATTTTACATGGTACCAATCAGCATGTATTTATTTTCCTCAAAGAAGTTGATTCATAAATTTATTTTATATGTTTTCTTTTCAGAGTCAAATAGTACTAGGGTCAAGGCATTAGAGAAAATTAATTGATCATCTGATATTTCAAGAAGAGAATATAAGGAAGAAGAAGCAAAAATGGGATAAATAGAAGGAAAGAGAAGAAGAAAAGTGAAAAGGAGAAAAATTTTAAAAATTTATATTTCCCATGAAAGGATTATCTCAACTTGAAGCTAAAAATCTAACTTTTGGTTTTAACTTTTACTAACAGTCTCACTATAAAAAGATTTAAAACAAATAATTTTCTAATATACTCTCTAAAAGGACAAAACTCAAACTAAAAGAAAACCATTCCAACTTCTTTCAAAGAAATATAATTCTATTTGCTTTGGGTTCAGTTGAAAAACTCCTTTTATTTTTTTAAGTTAATACAGTTGGATTAAGTCAAAACTGTCACATGATTCAGAAAAAAATGAAGTGACTGGAGTTAGATGATCACATTTCTCCAGGATCTCTGACTCTTACCTACAGAGAAAATAAGTTTCATGTCTTTGAACAAGATTAAAATTGACTTGAAGATCTTTTTAGTTAGGAAACAGTTTAGGAGCCTGGCACTATGTCAGTGGAAACTGACTATGATAATTGGCTCTGACTACTATAGCACAGGTCATAAGACAGTTCATTGTCAGAGATTTTTCGTATTGGACAATAATGCCAATAGCAGTTAAAAACAGGAAGTAAATGTTTTCTTTAGACATTGTATCTCATTCTTACAAAGAAATACATAATAACAATTAGAATATTTTACCTACAAAAATATATCAAGACAATGATATTATAAATTTTGACATAACAATTGAGGATAGTAAGATACACCGTCAGAGATGTTTATGATTTAAGAGACATCTATCAGCATCAATATAACTGGTAGTTCAGTTGTCATATTTTTGATCGAGGGGGATGACACTTTGAAATATTTTGATATTTGAAAATAATTTTTATATACTAAATGCTTAATGGAATCTAAAATGCACTAAATTAACAAATTACAATGCCAAGTATTGGTAATAGATTTTGTGAGGTAGGATAAAGGAATTTTGTTCCCACAGATAATGTATACCACTATAAAAATAGCAAATAGGCTAAAACTTTAGAAAGAGATACCAATTGCTCAAGGGAATTCCTTATTAATCTCTCTTATAAGAAAAATGAACTTTTTCACAGCAGTTAGGTAAAACCCTTTATTATTAATTAAATAAAAATAAATGCACTGAATAGCTTTCAGGAAGAAATAATCAGTATGTTCAATTAGATACTATTATGATTTTGAAGGACTTCTTTTTCTTTTTTTCTCATCTCCAAGGTTATTTCTGGCAATCCTGTTCCTCCCTAATGATATAGAAATACTAAAGTGAATGCAGCTAGAAAGAAGTTTGTACAATTCTCTCTAGCCACTATCAGATAGCTATTATAAGTGAAAAGATACATATAATATACACACACACACACACACACTCACACACACATATATATCATCTATGTATATATGACATATATAAATGATGTGTGTATGTGTGTGCCTGGTTAAAAGGGAAAGAGGTGATAAAAACATTGCAAAAATTAAACACAGTCCCAAAGACTTAGGATTTTGAAGCAAGAGAATTGCAAGTTTGAGGCAAACCTCAGCAACTTAGTCAGATCCCATCTAAAATTAAAATAAAATAAACAGGGTTGGGGATATAGCTCAGAGGTAAAGTTCCCCTGGGTTAAATCCCTAGTACCACACACATACACACACACACATACACATACACACGTCACTCACAAAATAATGCATAACATATTTTCAAAAAAAACCCAGAAATCTACATTTTAATTAATTGATAAAAATGGAATGGCATCCAAGATTCCAATCAGAAGATATTGTCTTGGGCACAAACCAGAATAGCTACTTTTCCTTTGAGGTAGGAGGTTGACCACAAAATATAGATAGAGTTGAAGTAGTTGATTGAAGAGTTATTAGAGCATATGATAATTTTTATTTCTTTATATATACTCAATGAAGTAGCAAGAAAACATCAGCTCAGAGAAAGAACTAGAAAAGACATAGAGTTGGGGAGGGGAGAAAAGTTTGAAATATTAATCGTGCAAAGGGAAAAAGTGAATTGGTTAGAGAAATGAAAGTGGAATTGCTGGTTTCATTGGAGGTCATTGGTCATTTAACATAGTTTGGAACTGGAATGTCCCCCAAGGATCCATGTGTTAAAGACTCAGTCTCCAGCTTGGCACTATTGGGGGTGGTGGAATCTTTAAGAGATGGGGCCTAGTAGAAAAATCTTTGAGTCATTGGAGCATGCTAAGGGGATTGTGGGACCTTGGGATATCTTCTTGTCTTTTTTTTCCACTTCCTGGTCATGAGATGGAGCAGTTTTTTCAACCATAAGTCAATGCCATAATATCTGTATCTAAAGCAATGGAATCAACCAACCTTGGATTAAAACTTATAAAACTTTAAGCCAAAGCAACCCTTTTCTCTTTATAAGTTGATTTATCTCAGGTATTTGTTACCATGACAGAAAACTTCCTAACACAGTTATGAATCTAAAATGAATCAAGCCAACCTGTTTGTGTTTCCCTTCAACAGGGCTGGTGAAGGGCAGATGGACAACTTCACGGGCGTTGCATTTTTGCTAGATGACAGAGCAATGATGAGAGACACGGCAAGTCAAAAAGATATTGGGTTCAAGGGAATAATTACAGTATCATGTTGGACTAGTAAATTTCATTAAGGTAAGATAAGAAGAGCATTAGTGGTAGTAGAGAAATGTCCATGAATTAGAAATCTGAAAGAGTAGGAATTATTTTCGGTGTCTCAGTGCTGGATGAGCTGGACAGGATAGACAGAGAATCTGTCAAATGTTCAAATGGAACATTTGAGTTTTGAATTGATGGCAAATACCATACAGGGGTTTCGGTGATGATAAGGCAACATAATGGAAGACAAACAGTTCCAAATCACACTATCCTGTTAGATGTACCATATTGCAGAATTGTAACCAGAGATTTAAGACAGACTTACAAGGCTGTTGGTGAAGCTGTCTGGGAGCATACATTTCTATGGCCCTTGATGTCCCTCCTTTGTGTGGGGTCCTCACAGTCACTGGGAAACTGAACTGGAGACTCAAGCAGAGTTCTGTGTGCTGCCATGAGATATTCCCACCTTTTCATCTTCTTTACAAATGCCAGTATTTATAACTTCATTGTCACAGTCTTCCTAAGAATCCATCAATGTCTGAGTCCAGCAATGTCCTGTAGTGTTTTAGCTATAATTTCCAACAGTCTCAACTCCCAGGTCATCTCTCCCAGACTTTTATGTGTACATTCCCTAAATTCTCCTAACTTGTGCCTTTCCTGATCCTTCTCCTTTTCTACTCAACTCAGTCCACCTCATCTATAAAATCCTCCAGGGTCATCGGTTTCTTCTCTAAAAGTTGCAGAACTAGAACTGTTAGTTCTATTGAGGATATTGCTTCTGCTGATACTTTTTGAGTGGAGCAAATCTTGCTCCTACAGTCTTCCTTGAGATCAAGATGGTTTATATGTCCTTCTTGTATCTTGATATAAGTTATTTATCTCCCATTACCAATCTCTTTTCATGTATTTAAGACATTAGATTCAAGTTATACCAACAGCACTTATTTTGATCATCCACAGACCTTCTTTCCTTCCTTTTTGTATCTTGACATATTATCAAATGTAACTTGCTCCAGTGCTTTCTTTCCTCCAACAGTATACCTACTACCATTCATAGATTTCAATAACCGTAATAAATCAAGAAGAAATGGCACAACCATTATCCACAATCATAGAAAACATTGGAAAATGAATAAGAAATCTACTTACTCCTAAAAGGTGTTAGTTTCTGATGAGATTGTATATGTGAGCAAAAATGGCTGTAACCAGAGCAGACCTCAAGAATCAGCAATGCCTTTTATTAAACAGTGGAATCAAGCTGTTAGGCATCAGAGGGGCACATTTGGGGGAGGAGAAAATGGTGGGGGGCTGAAATGAATGTCAGAATTTTGTAGGGTTTTAGCAGGACCAGGGTTTTGGGAGGAGTTTGATACTTTTGGCAGGCAGGTTAAGTTTTGGTTGAGTCATAGCAGGAGATATTTTAGCTGTGGCAGGGAGAAGGGTCTTGAGCAACCAGAGGAACGATTATAGATAAGGGAAATTGTAAATACTCAGCGCCCACTGTTTTTCCCAGGGGAATTGACTTTCTGCTTCCTTTAGCATAGATTTTTGTTAAGAAACCAAAACAAATTAAGTTTTGAGTTATATAAGCTGCTTGAGAATATGGAGAAGATATAAAACTCCTTCCAATATATTTAACAAGGTAGTTCTATATTCTTAATACCCAAGCTGGGTAATATTAACAAAAAGGGAAACTATTATTCAGTCTGAATTATGAGCTTAAGTGCAAAATTCTCAAGAAAATTCTGGCAAATAAAATCTAGAAATATTAAAAACTTTCATGACATTCAAAGGTAGTTAAAAATCAGGAATTATATAAATGCCATCAGGCATATTAACACATAAAAACAAACAATAAAGGAGAAAACTGATGCCAAAAAAGCATTTGACAGTTTTCCAATCCTAATCCTGACTTTAAAATTGTATAGCAACTTTAGAAAAGAGATGTTTTGATTTGATGAGAAATATCTACCTGAAACCCTTACTAAACATTATACCTAGGGTAAGGTATTAGAAGCATTATCCAAGGTGAAAATGAGAGAACCTATAGAGTGCTGCAGGCAAGGAGAAGAAATGAGTGGCAAGTGGTAAAGAGAAGCAAAAATGTCATTATTTAAAGAGCGTGTCTGTGTCTGATTCATTATCACAAAATCATTGAAGAAAAAATTATCACTGCTGTCAAAACTGACTAGAGTGTTCATTAAGCTGCAGAATTATGTCAATATAGAAAAAAGTATTATTTTCATAATCAATAAATTGAAATATAATACAAAAATATTTAATTCATTGTACTACCACCTCCCCCCACAGACACAAAATCATCTGAAGAAAATTTCAAGCCCTATACAGAATCCTTCAGAAGATGATTTTGAACAGAGGGACAAATTCTTAAGGAAAGGTACTTGGGATGGGAGCAGAACACCTTTGATAATCTTTTATGTCCTGAAGTATCAGATTATACTCCATAAATATGTACATTTCTTTCATGTTAATACAAAACTCACAAAATGTTTAAGAAGATGAAAGTGTTTACTACACCACTTTGATAATTCCACGCTATGCATGTACTGATTTATGGCATTGTATTCTATAAATTCGTACAATTAAAAATTCTACCCAGTCTAGCAGTTGTTGGATTCTTGAAACAGACAAAGTTTTCAAATCTGACTGTAAATGTAGTATGGTTGTTGACTTTTAGTATTTTTGTTTTTATTCTTCTGTACCTCAAAATTCCTATTCTTAACAAATAAAGGCTAATAATAATATTGATATTCATTGGACTGTTGTTAGCATTGAAAGAGATGCATCATATAAATTTCTTAGAGCAATGTCAGGCACATGGTGATAGTTCTGTAACCCATGATCCTATTTCTCCAAGGTCATTAAGGCCTCTTTCTAATCAGTCTCCCTATTCCTGTCTGTTTCCAATGTAGAGTGATCCCATGAAAACATAATTCAGATGATGATGGTCTGACTCAGGCTCCTTAAATGACTACTGTTACATGCAAGGTAGAAGCAAAGTCCTCACAATCGCCCATGTGGTCCTTTAACATTTGGTCCTAAGTTCCCCTTTTCCCTTGCATAACTCATTCCTTCTACTCTGAATACTCTAAGGGAAACTTGCTACCTTATCTCCATCATTTACTCAAATGTTATGTTTCGAAGAAAACCTCCCTGAATACCTATCCAAAACTAAAAAAACAAAAACCACAAAACCTCCTAATCTTGAGCATTCCCTATTTCCATTTCCTTTAAAAATGATTTTTCCAAGACCTCTGTGATAGACATTATGTTTTACCTAAATATTTGTCATTGTCTTCCCTAGTGAAGGGCAATCTGCACAGGTATTTTCATCTCTTCTTTCTTTTCCCCAGTAACTAGGACAGAGACTGGCAAACATATGTATTAAATGTTTGTTATATGATTGTCGCTGCCTGCAGCAACTATCTCGCAATAATTTATTGGAGGTGGACTGGAACTGAACTTCTTCTATTATCTTTATCTGGGCTTTCTTGCTTACTTGCTTGTTCTCTAGTTTATAGAGGAAGAAAGACTTTGCTTACTTTGTATTAGAGGAAGAGAAGCTTTGAGAGGAAGAAAGACTTTGCTTAGAGGAAGAGAGACTTTGCTTAGAGGGAAAGAAACTTTGCTTAGAGGAAAAGAGACTTTGCTTAATTTTAGAGAATGCTGCTCCTTCAGAGAGGCTACGCTTATGAAAGGTCTACTGCTTCTTAAAGGTGGGTCGCTTCTTGGAGGTGCGGTATGCAGCTTATGTCCTACAACCTGCGACCCAGAGGTGTGTTCTTAGGTCTCCGTCCTGCGATCTAGAGGTGTGGCTTAGTCCCTAGTTCTGCAATCTGCAACCTGCATTCTGAGATCTATCAGAGATGCTGCTTCTCCGAGGTGCTTCCTATAGGTGCGTGTCTTATATACCTAAGGCAGCCAATCAGCTTAGGATTAGCACAATTGAAGCACGCACCTCGGTACCAATCAAGAAAGAATGAGGAATATCTGTTGACCACTAGAGCAGAGGAGACATTAACTAATCAGGCAAAAGTAGATCACGCCATGTTAACACTAACTACGCGCCACCTCTTGGCTCAACACCAGCCGCCATCTTAGGGTTACCCAAGCATGTCTTCTGCATATGATTATAATTATTATTATTCCAATAATTACCACTGGAGCTATTGAATTGATTTCCAGGTCCTGAAATGTTGATCTTTGAACATAAAAATTTCTCAGCATGTTTCATCAGCATGTCTTTATGATAATTATCATTTTGGTCTTCTTAATTCCCAAAACGAGAAAGCTGCCTTCCAGATAGGATGCCCTTGATTATCCTGATCTATGGTCTTGTAAATATTGTATATAGAGTTTCCCTAAAAGTTTCTTATATCCATTTCTTAAAAGATTTTGTGTCTTACCAAGTTACCAATATTTTAAAAAATAACACCTATATTTCAAATCTCCTTCCTACACGGGGCTTTGAGAATCCACTGCCAAGACTAAAGATCAGTGCCTACGCTGAGCCAGTGAGTCAGGCTCATCTTGGTAATCAGTTTGGCTAAGGACAGGGTTTCTCTCTGTCGCTGCAAATATGAATCAGATTCTCAACCCTTATCATCAGTCAAGCCCCAGGGACACAGTTCTGATTTGGAGAAGTTCATAGGAAGTTGTTTCTGCCTGGTTCCAACAGAGGAGACACTGTGGTGTGTAAATAGTGTGAAGAATGAATAAAAATTACCAAGAACCTCCTAAAAATTCTGACCAAACAATCTGTCAACTTTGAACTGATTATAAGCTCCAGGAAAAACTGACTTTTATGTTAGAGGTTATTAGTCCTTCACAGATAATATTTTTTGGAGGAAGCATGAACTGGAGAAGTTATGCAGAGATTAGAGGATTTTAAGCATTACATATGTGTGAACCTTCACAACAGAAAATGAACCAATAAATCAGTTTTTTTAACTCCTGCTGGCACTGATTAAACCTGGAGCCAGAAGTCTTCCAGTGGTATGAGATAATTGAAGACCTTTTTTTAAATGTGATATGTAGATGGTGGTTTATAAATGGTAAAGACTATGATGTCATACAGTAAATACAATCTAGAAACCGCAATTCTTTCCATATATTGTTTCAATCATAATCCTGATGGAGTCTATGAAATTTTTTGGTTAGAGTTGTTATAAATACATCTAATTTTATATGTATTTATTTTGATTTTCATACCCATTTACTGATTACCCATATTAAGCATATTAGAAAATCATTAATTCTGATTCTATTAATATTCATCATCATAATACCTAATTAGATCCACTTAAAACACCATTTAGCACTTACTATTCATTCAGATTGTTGCTTTCCAATTTGTATACAGGTGAAGTCACCAAAATATTTAGAACTTTAAGAGTTAGATTAATGCAAATCTATACAGAAGTTTAAAGAAAGTGATATTTTAGTTCAAACCCCTAGAGAAAAAACTTCACCTGTCACATCACTCTCTAGATTCTGCCTTATGTAGATAGTCATCAGAGTGGGGATGTGATAAGACTCTTGGCCTGAGATTACATAATCTAACATGGCTATCTGATGACTTCCTAAGGACTGAGAGGTGAAAGCACATGAAAGAAAGTGCATTTTTATTTCATACATCCTATGATTACAGGTGAATATTGATGATGGGATCCAGAATCAGAGAATCTCAGAAAAATACTCTGGAGACAACCATTTTAAGTAGAAAAAATTTTTAGTACAACAACACTAGGATTCTCCATGTAACAATCCAAACAGTTTTGACTGGCATGTGGAGGTAGGATGGAGGAGGCAGAGGGTGAACACCAGCCCAGTCCTACCTCTCCTCCCTATTGCTTTCCTTGCATGTCACAGTTCTTCCCTGGCTGTGGTCCCACTGCATCTGATGACTCACTTGAAGGTGTTCTGAAAAGAAGTTTCAACCTCTCTCTTAAATTTATGCTTCTTAAAATTTTATTCTTTATTACTTAGGGTTCAGAATAACTGAGCATGGATGTTTTCATTTAACAGTTGAGAAAATAGAAACCAATAACATCAGCTGATTTCCTCTAGGTTACATGGCAAATTTTGGACTAAGACTTAGCCCAGTGATTTTCTTACTATATCAATTCTAAAAGTATGCTTCCTAAAGCAAGGACAGAGCAATCTTTCTAAGAGCCAGAAAATGAATAATAAAAACATCAGATCCCCAGTGTCCATCCAGATATTGGTGTGTATGTGGGAAAAAGGCACACTTTACATTGCTGGTGGAGTTGCAAATTGGTGCAGCCACTCTGGAAAGCAGTGTGAAGATTCCTCAGAAAACTTGGAATGGACCCACCATTTGACCCAGTTATCCCACTCCTCCATTTATACTCAAAGGACTTAAAATTAGCATACTACAGTGACACAGCCACATCAATGTTTATAGCAGTTCAATTCACAATAGCTAGATTGTGGGACCAACCTAGATGCCCTTCAACAGATGAATGGATAAAGAAACTGTGGTATATGTACACAATGGAATATTATTGTCATAAAGAAGAATAATATTATGGCATTTGCAGATAAATGGAAGGAACTGGAGAATACCATGCTAAGTGAAATAAGTCAATCCTAAAAAAATCAAAGGCTGAATGTTTTCCCTGATAAGTGGATGATGATATATTATGAGGGTATGGGAGTGGGGGGCGAGAGAAGAATAGAAGAACTTTAGATTACATAGAGGGACAGGAGGGGATGGTATGAAAAATGATGGAATGAGACAGACATTATTACCCTATGTACATGTATGATTACATGAATGGTATCAATCTACATCGTGCACAACCATAGAAACGAAATGATGTACCCCATTTGTGTAGAGTGAATCAAAATGCAGTTTGTAAAAACAAAAAAAATAAGAAATAAAAATAAAAAAATCATATTTTTTATTTTACTTTTAAAAAGCACTCCTACTTAAAACCTGCCAGTAAATATAAATAGTTATTTTTTTAAAAAAATAATTCTTGTTGTGCTTTCCAGAATCTGGCCAAGTTCTGCTCAACAGAACTTTGTGTCATGCTTCTCCCATATCCAACATGGTGACTACTAGCCATAGAGCATTTGGATATGGCTTATGAGTCTGAGGGATTAAAAGCTTAATTTACATTTAAGACATCACATGTGGCTACTGCCCACCTATCAGACAACTCAGACTTCACCTTTTCCCTCTACTATAGTTTCATCTCAAACCACTCCCTTACTTGTCATTCTAAAACTTGACCATACTGAGGTCCAGAACCTAACCATTCTCTCCTGACTCCTGGTCATTCTGTTAATATTATGACCTGGTCCCTCACTTCTGCTTCCCTTGCCACTTATATTCATTTTTCATGTTTTGTTAGATGATGCTTTTCTTGAGAAGGTTTCCTAAGTTTTCAAACCATTGCAAACAGCCTCTATCAAAAGTTCAAATTAGAATCACTGGCATCTTGGCATCTCATACTTCTCGATTGACAATTTTGCTCTAGGTATAAGGCTGTCAACCATCTTAGAGGCTGGACTTCTTTATTGTGGCTTTCGACTAGAAAGACTTCGTATTTTAAAAGTGGGGAAGCTAAAGTCTATTAAAAGTTTACTCCTTAAATCTTAATAGTTTTTTAAATTTTTTTTTATTTTTACAGACTGCATTTTGATTCATTGTACACAAATGGGGTGCATCTTTTCATTTCTATGGTTTTGAACAATGTAGATTCATACCATTTGTATAATCATACATGCACATAGGGTAATGATGTCTGTCGCATTCCACCATTTTTCATACCTCCTCCTCCTTCTCATTTCTCTCTACGTAATCTAAAGTTCCTTCATTCTTCTCTTGCTCCCCACCCCACTACCCCCATTATATACTATAGTTCACTTATCAAGGAAATATTTGGCCTTTGGTTTTTTGGGATTGGCTTTTTTCACTTAGCATGGTATTCTCCAATTCCTTCCATTTATCTCAAATGCCATAATATTATTCTTCTTTATGGCTGAATAATATTTCATTATGTATATATACCACAGTTTCTTTATCCATTCATCTGTTGAAGGGCATCTAGGTTGGTCCCACAATCTAGCTATTGTGAATTGAACTGCTATAAACATTGATGTGACTGTGTTACTGTAGTATGCTGATTTTAAGTCCTTTGAGTATAAACTGAGGCGTGGGATAACTGGGTCCATTCCAAATTTTCTGAGGAATCTTCACACTGCTTTTCAGAGTGGTTGCACCAATTTGCAACTCTACCAGCAATGTAAAAGTGTTCCCTTTTCCCCACGCCCTCGCCAACATCTATTATTGTTTGTGTTCTTGATAATAACCATTCTAATTGGAGTAAGATGAAATCTTATCATTGTTTTAACTTGCATTTCTCTAATTACTAGAGATATTGAACACTTTTTTCATATATTTATTAATTGCCTATATATCTTCTTCTGTAAAGTATCTGTCCAGTTCCTTGGCCCATTTATTTATTGGGTTCTTTGTATTTTTGGTGTAAAGTTCTGTAAGCTCTTTATAAATTTGGGAGATTAATGCTGTATCTGAAGTGCATGTGGGAAAGATTTTCTCCCACTCTGTAGGCTCTCTTTCCAAAATAGACAGGCAGACCAATGGTATGAAATAGAGGACACAGAGACAAACCCATGTAAATACAGTCACCTCCTTCTAGACAAAGGAATCAAAAACATACAATGGAGAAAAGATAGTCTGTTCAACAAATGGTGCTGGGAAAACTGGAAATCCAAGTGCACTACAATGAAATTAAACCTCTATCTCTCACCCTGCACAAAACTCAACTCAAAATGGATTAAGGACTTAGGAATTAGACCAGAGACCCTGCACAAAATAGAAAACAAAGTAGGCCCGAATCTTATCACATTGGCTTAGGATCCGACTTCCTTAACAAGACTCCCAAAGCACAAGAAATCAAAGCAAGAATCAATAAATGGTATAGATTCAACCTAAAAACTTTTTCTTAATAAAGTTTTGATAAACTATTTGTCATTGTTTTTCAAATCTTCATTTAAAAAGGGATCCAGAATCCAAGGGGTCTATAATGTGTGTGTGTGTGTGTGTGTGTGTGTGTGTGTGTGTGTTATATGTATGTATATGAGTTATAGTATGTGTGTATAATAGATATATGTAAATACATATATGTATCTATATATGAATTATGAGTGTGTGTGTGTGTTATTCTCTTACATTTTAGGGCATAGAATTCAAGCAAAGTCTTATCTACTGATGCACTTTATTAGAAAGTATTCTTCCAAGGAAGTCAGAATGAGAGAAAAGGGAAACAGTAAAAACTAGGAAAATGAATTGCATCCCTGACTATACTTTTTATCAAGCATAATTTCTCCATCTTTAAAATGTATTATGAACTACCGCATCTCCATCTATCTTGGGGGACAGAACAGTGTATATGTCTACTTCCATTTCCATTATCACAGGTTTACTTTATGGGCCATTGCAAGCACCCCCTTCCAGTCTTTCTCTTCTCAACACCCCATTTTAGATTGTACTCAAGGAGGCCCTAATGTGTCTCATGGCATCTCATGTCTCTGGAACGATGGAAAAGCATGAATGAAGAAAGTGTGTTGTGTCGTGTAGGCATAAGAAATATGAAGGCATGGTGGCTTGAAACAATCAGAAGCTGCAGTACCTGGAATGAGGCAAGTGTTCAAGGGCCCCAGTGAGAGATTTCACTAAGAGATTCTTAGCACTAATAGTTATGTGATACAGTTTGCAAGTGCTATCCACTTCCTTTAGTCTTCCCTGATCTGAGCACTCAAGAGGGGTTTACATACAGCCTCTAACTTGAGTTCTATTAATATGAAGGGTAATTACTGACAAGGAATGCTCAAGTGTTTGAATACTGATATTTTTACATAATACATATTCTGGAATAGTTTGCGTAGGAATATTGGCTCATCTTGCACATTAACTCTAATATGAATAAATTATATGATATTCATGCCAGCTTGTTGTACAACTTGATGTTAGAAATTTATAATCCCTAGATAAATCCTTTGCATGTTCATTTAATAAATATGTATTTGGTCAACCTGAAGTGGCCTTTGCCTTTTCCATCTAGCTAATTTTCATACATCCTCAAGGCTCAATTCAAAAGTCACCCATCTGTAAAGATTTTACTGTACAGTCCAATTTTACTTATGTAAAAGTTTTTAAGTCACTGTATAAGGTAAGAACCAGGGCCAGTCAAAATTACATGTGAACATCATTTAAATTATCTACTAGGAACACTATTACATATAGATAGTTGGTTCACACAAACCTATGAAACATTGGTCTTGACTAGTCATTATTTTATCCATGGCTTCAGTCTTAAGAAAACTTCTGTCATTTACATGTTCCTTCTATCATTTTGGCTCTGGATCTTTTCAAGTTCACCTATCATTTGTTGTTTATTTAATAGAGTTGGATTAGGTATAAGATTCAACTCTATTGAATCAGGTCACCTCAAAAAGATTAAGCATCTTCTTTGCCTTTATTTCACCTTTTAATGTTATGGGCAGGAAGCTGAGCATATTTATCATTAGTATTTGGAGACCTGGCAGTGAGACACCCTTCACAGCTCAGCTGTCTCCTATTTAGATATAATGTTTTATTCCCTTGAGAGGCACTATTAATATTAAAATAGGAAAGATTACAACATGGTCTAATAGCAACATATTAGGAAAAATAAGAAGAAAATTTAAACAGTCCTCGTTTTCTAGTGATTTACTAAGTGAAATCTCTTCCTTTGATTTGGTGTTTTCATTACTGACAAGTGTGCTCCCAGTTGCCAAGCTGAGAACAGAAGCCCAGTGGTGTCACGGTCCTGGGTTGAGTGCTTGGTAAGTCCTGATTCAACATACTGGCTGCCCTCTGCAAAAGGCTTCTCTGTTACATTACTCTCCAGCTGTAACAGCACTGTGTCTAGTTCTTTCCAGAACTGTCTCCCATGGTGAAAAGTCAACTCCCTAAGAGCAGTGACTATCTCTCCTTCATCTCACATGTAGTACAATGTGGAAGACAGCAGAAAATGAAAAACACTTCTTAGAACTATTTACACTTCCATATACAATCTTATCAATATATATGTAAAATCTAAACATGCCAAAAATGAGAATATTTCTACATACTTTGTAATTGTTGTAATAGAAAATATAATTACGTTGAATTTAAACTTAACTTCTAATAAGAGGCTTTCTATCTGTTAAAATAAAGCAAGTGAAGATGTGCCACTTGGAAAATTCATAATAATGTTTATGCCCATACCAAGCAAAAAAAAGATAATTAAACCCCCTAGTGTGCTCTCCCAGAGGGTTGATAAATGTTTATTAATTTTTATGGATGTGAAATAGATAACAAAGGATGAAAGATAAAGGGTTACTTTAAATCAGCTGGTGTCTAGTTCTAGAACTGTATTTTGCTCACAGCATTACTGTATAGCCTAAATATAGTTTCAACTTGAATATTTAAGTTGAGGACTCTCTTAAAACTCTTAAACGAGATCTTGAAAAAGAACACTATTGAACAACAAGTTCCAGCACAAACTCTGCATTAAATGTTTTTTAACAGTCTTAGGAAACCATTGCTTTGATAATAGCTAGTCCTGGGACATTAGAATTTAATTAGACCATCTTGTATTGGGCACCAGATAAAGTTAATGGATAGTTAGCAACCTTAGATCATATGGCATGAAATAAATCATAATACAAGATTTCTTTCCACTTACTGTCTTCTATACTTGGTACTAAATTGGTTTGAGATAAATGGTTTTCATCATATGCTTCTGTTGAGGATAAAAACCAGAAAATGACACCATTAATTTACTGAAGTCGCCTCATTATTCAGGAAGATTAGAATAAAGAATTCAGCTAACAGGCCTGTAGATTGTATTTCCAGCATATTATAGGTCTTTGCCAAAGACTACAAAGTTTAAGATCATTTATATAAATCACAAAATGTGAACATGCTTGGAGTGTTAGTAATTAAGAGTATGTTTCAATCATATTTTAGTATTTTTACATACTTATAATCTTTTTTCTGCAGGCTCATAATGCAGATGTAGATGCTGAAGACTTCAATAATAAATTGAAACAAACAACATAAAATATTTCAGTGAGGATTTAAATCAGCCCATTATATACATTATGAAGTAAATTATAAATTCCATGATCTTTCTTTATTCTAGGCAATTATTTGCAGAAGACTGAATTTCCTTTTAAATTGTTACAATCTATGTGATAATTTATAAAATTCAGAGTAACACTAATGTAGGCAATCTAATGGGTGATGATTATACTTTTGTTTGGATCTTGAAAGCAAAAGAGGCCATTCTCTTTCCTTTGGATAGGACTATAGGTTCATATCCTTTTACAGACATAAGTGATCCTAACACTCATAACAAAATGATAATGGAAACTAATTAAGAAGACTGTGAATACAAGGTTACAGTATTATGTTTAAGATTTACACATCTTCAAAATTCTCCTTCAAAGAAAGCATCTTAAAGCTTCTATGCAAGGATTGAGTTTTCAATATAATAACATTTTAGTTTCCTAACACCAAAGTGTAAGAATAAATTTTCTTTCAATTTCATGGATGGATAAAAAAATGTAACAACAAACATATGCAGTAAATAATTGTGACTAAATAAAGGTAACATCTTTCCCAGTAAATTGTTGATAGAGTTTTAAAAATCATGTAACCATATCCAGAACTTTATTTTAGGACTGTATGTTTTTGTTAATTTTGTTTTTTTGTGACTTGGGGGCATTTTTTGTTTAGCATGCTAAGCAATACAGGTAACAGTTACCGAAAGTGCAAAAACTCTAGTTCTGTTTTAAGAAAGACACATCAAAAGTGTTTTCAAATGCTATTTTGACACTATGAATATATTTATAGTACAAGACTGGGGTGGAAATGGGATTTTCATGGGAGAGACAAGATGTCATTATATTGCCAAAGGTGCTAAAAATTAACTTTACATCGATCAGTAAAACCAGACAGACAAATGAGGCTATGAAAATATTTAATAATTTTGATTTTAAATATAATACTAACAAACTGCCAGGAACTTGTTTCACCTCTGTAGAGACTTATACTGCTAAAGCCACGATTCTAAATATCAACAGCACCAACGCCCAATCCTACAACCAACAAATCAGAAGCAAAGCAAAACAAGTGTCACCCACAATAAAGTCCAACCTACCATCTCCAGATGCCCTGGTAATCCTGCTGAGTCAAGTCAAACAGTAATTACCAGGGCAGGCATGGAAACCACCAGACAGAACTGTTTGATCGCAGCATCAGACCTTGCCTCCCTGCTTTCTGCCTTAGTCAAGGCCATAATCACAGTGCCCCATTTAGATGCCACGTCTGGGTCAAAAGACATTCAGAGATCCAAATGAGCACTCTGAGTAGGACGAACCTATGGGCATCTTTGTTTGCATGTTGATTTTTATTCAACATGCAATTTGCTCTGATGTGTAGTAGAAAATACATATATTTGTACCTCAAGAGCAACCTCAACATGATTCCAATTACTTTAATTTTTCATATCCCTGAAATATTTAACAGTGGCATGGGAAATGACTGGTCAACAATGCAGGGCAGCAGAAGAGGCCCAGAAACCGGTAACTTCCTTTTAGGTTGAAGTCTGTTGCAGCCCTGCTTTTTTCTCTTTAAAACACAAGAATGAGTATTTCCAAAGACTGCACACTTTAAGATTCAGTGACTCTATACATCCTTATACCTACTTCGGCTTTCAGAATCTAAAATATGGGAGGAAATTATCATTCTTTGGTCTTGACATCCTTGAGATTAAGTATCATTAGCTATATCTTAGTGCCTCATGTCTTCAGTTTTAAGGATTGTCTCCTGTATAATTCTCTACACTCTGATCCAATTTAATAATAGAGAGAGATACAGGGCACAGTGGTTAATTGTAGAAAATGATTGCCAATGACTGTTTTCTGAGGTCTGGGACACCATCTGAAAGATCAAACAGTACACAAAACTAGGTATAGTGTATTGTAATTAAGCATCACAGCTAATGGCCCTCGAACAAAACTCTGCTGGAAGACACAGTGATTAGAGACACCTGCAGGTTAATAATTAGAAGCATCTGAGCACAGAAGCAATTAATATAGGAGAACTGTCCCAGGAGAGAGAAGGCTGCGTAATAAACAAAATAAGAATCTTTCCAAATTCTAATTTTAAAATAGTCAGTGTTAATAAAGTATCAAAAAGATCAAGCTTTTGTGGATCTATTAAACTATGAGTTTGTTCTATAGTATATTCTTTAAAATTCACTGGACTCACAGATGTTTTCATTTGACATAAGCAAACATAATTGTTTTACTCCATTTACCATGTATCAAACAAGTTGGTACTCTTAAGGATCAGATATAAGAACAGAAAGTAATGCTTTACTAGGAAAAATGAAGACCACCAATAATGAAATTCTGTCTCTCAGTTCCTAGAACATGTAAAAAGAAAGCCTCCAAAAAGTTAAATTTTAAAGTTAAAAACCAAACTAACATATATGTATCATGAACTATTTATTTACAACTGAAAGTGTTTTAATTTTCAAAGCATAAAAATCACTTGTCTTCAAATAGAAAGGTATACATGATCTCAGCTCAACATGCCTTTTTGTTAATAAACACATTTGCCTATTCATTTATGTTCACCTAGCATACATTGCTGTATGTGTACTGATCATCTTTTCATCTTTATCATGTATATGTATGTGTCTTTCCCTTTTTTACTCTATCCATTTTAGCCATCTTAAATACATGACATTCAATTAGGTCCCCCTGTTCATTCTGTGTTCCAAGAGGATTGTGAAAGTAGATATTTTGAGGGTATGTAGCAAAGGCTAATGTATTCCTAAGCAAAATGGAAAAATGGTAAGCCAGAAAAAAAGAGAGACATTAAAGGACATTAAAGGACTGTTCTGGCCATGTGACCTAATCATTAAAAAACACTTTGAGGGGAAAAATTTCAAACATTACAGAACTACGGATTCATGAATTATGTATAGTCGTAAAGGCCCTTGGAAAACATGTAAAATTCAAGCCCTAAATCATTACTTTAAGGACTACTTTTATTATTTTTTTAGGTCTTATAATGAATAATTTGCATTAGAACCCCAATGCATTTATGTCTTACAGCAAAGTATACTCAGTCAAATATTAAAGATATCATAGCACATTTTCAATTTGTTTTTGTGTCCACCTTTTAAATAGTATTATCTTTTCTTCATAGGAAGAGATATAGATATTGAAAAATTTAAAATAAAGTGGCTCAAATCTCTGACATATGTAAGCCCAGTTGATTCTGTACAAACACTGTAGGCAATCAAGGTGCTCTATACCTTAACTTCACTATTACTGTTACATTATTATTATCACTGATAATAATAATATCCAATAATAATAATAGAATATCTCACCTCATAGAATGTCTGCTACAGGATGTCTCACCTTGGTTACAGCCAGTATCAGACTTGTTCTGTTACTACAAATCTAGCTTTGGGTCACATCCAATAACCTTGATCTAGATTTGAAATACCCTAAGAGGACTTCCTAAATGTATTGCTTGCTATACTTTATTGCTGTGTCGTTTTATTATCCTTATAATATGAATTTTTTCTTATATTTTCCACAAAAGATGGTATGCTTACTGGGGTTGAATATTTCCTGCTGTTATCTATTGTCATTCATGATGATTCTTCAGGTAATGTCCCATGCACTCACTTGGGACCTTGGTAGAAATACAGATTCTTAGAGACACCCAACCTGGACTTATGGAATCAGGAGTTTCACATTTAAAATATTCCAGGGTGATCCAAATGTACCTTAAAGTTTAATAAACATTGAATGAGTACACACTTTTTTCTCTTCTCCCCTGCATATTTCGTTGGACTATACTTTCAATATACAAGTGTCAATTAGAAATGGTATGGAAACTCAATAGAGCAATGAAAGTTTACAAACATTTAGAATTCGAAAAATTGCCTGATGAATCCTTTTGCTGAATAAACATCCTGACTTTGTTCAATTAAAATGTCTATCCAAAATAAATGAAATTTAAATTTAATATTATTAAAATACCCTACTCTCCATATTTCTATTATTCAAAATGAATACATTAATTATTTTTATTTCTTTCATTTTAGAAACTCTGACCATATGATTTTTCTTTCAATCCCCCAAGAAAGAACAGGGATCATGAAATGTGTCATTGGAAGATTAAAACAAATATTTGCCCTGTTTGTATTTGCATTACTATGATGCAACGTAGAATTTTTGATAGTTGATCTGCAAGCCATCAAAGTCCCCTTTTTCTTTCAGCTCCATTTCTACTTTAAAAATATCTGTGGGTGTCTGTATAAGCACAACTGTTGTGCTTAATGGAGCCCTATACCACTTCTTCTCCATTACAAGAAGTGGCTTCTTGTTGAATAAGTGATGAAAGAAAATTAAACTAGTTGGAAAAATGTTTTCTTGGTAATCTCGGTATACAATTTTCAATATTGGATTTAGTTCAGATTTACTTATTCAGTATTAAATTGTACTAATGTTCTGATTTTATATTTTATTTTATTGAATATAAAACAATGATCAGATCATTTTTTAAAAAATTATACTATTAGAAATGGAAATCCTGAATTCTTGCCTTGGTAAGACAACTACATGCCAGTAGAACCAAAAGAAAATTTTGAGTGAAAGATGTCTTGATTTTCCTTTGCTAGGAGTCAATAACTTTCCATAAAGAAGAAGTAACACATAGATCTCCTTTGTGGCAACTTTTGTTTTTATTTTACTTTATTTAAGATTAACTGCTTAAGAGATTTTATATGACCCATATACTAAAAATATTTTAACAATTGTCATTCAAGAGCAAAAATGTTTCTTTCTCATTTGTTTCTATCTTTTGTGAGGTTTCCTAAAGTCTTCCTAAATTAAGGAGGCTTTTTTTTTCTCTTAAAAATGCGGTTTGTAAAAATTAAAAAAAAAAAAAATTAGTTAAAAAAAAATCCTCATTGAGTCATGAGTGTGGAATGCTATGGACTAAATTGTCTTCCAAAATGTGTATGTTGAAGCTTAAAACTTCAAAGTGACCATATTTTAAGAGAGGTTTTTTAGGAGGTAATTAAGGTTAATGAGGCCATAAGGGTAGGGTCCCAGTTAGATAGAATTGTTGGCCTTATAAAAAAAGGTAGAGTCCTCTCTCTGCCTGCACAGAGAAAAGGCCACAGGAGGACACAGCAAGTGGGCAAGCTGTCTGTTCTCTGCAGTGAAAAGTATGGAGCTTTTAAGAAAGATGTTGAAGAACTCAGAAATTGGATAGACCTCTCAAATTCTTGGATACTCAGAATTAATATTTTGAAAGTTGACAATATTACCAAAAGTGATCCACAGAGTCAATGCAATCCCTATCAAAATACCAATGACATTCCTCATAGAACTAGAAAAAAATGGCCCTAAAACTCTTACAGAATAATAAAAGACCTAGAAGAGCCAAAACAATCCTGAGATATAAAAGAGTAGAGCTGGAGGCATCATAATCCCTGCTTTCAAATTATAGTACAGAGGTGTATCATCAAAACCAAAATAACCCTGGCTTCAAAACAGACATGAAGACCAATGGAATAGAAGACAGAGACAAATCCATATAGATACAGTCATCTAATACTTGACAAAGTTACCGAAGACAGGCACTGGAGAAAATTAGCCTTTTAAACAAACGATTCTCAGAAAAAAGGATATCTACATGTAGAACACTGAAACTAGATTCCTATTTCTCATCCTGCACAGCAAAGGACATAATTAAGAATGCAAAGAGAGAACCTATAGAATAGTAGAAAAATTTTCCAGCTACTATTCCTACAGGGGAGTAATATCCAAAATACATAAAGACCTTAAATACCAAAAAGGAAAAAAAAATCTAAACAGCTCAATCAATAAATGACAAGTGAATTAAATAAACATTCTAAGAAAAAAAAAGGAAAGAAACACTTAAGGTCAATAAATACATGAAAAATATTCAACATTTCCAGCAACCAGGGAAATACAAATCAAAACTATATTGAGATTTCATCTCACTCTAGTTAGAATAGTAATCAAGAATACAAATTATAGATGATGGCAAGAATATGGAGAAAAGAGTAAATATATACATTATTGGTGGGCAACCAATTAGTACAACCACTTTGGACAGCAGTATAGGGATTCCTCCAAAGACTAGGAATGGAACCACCACATGACTCAGCTATCCCACTCCTTAGTATTTATTCGAAAGAACTAAAATCAGCATACCATAGTGATATATGCATACCAATGTTTACAGTAGCACAATTCCCAATAAGTTATGGAACCAGCCTACGTACCCATTAACAGACGATTGGATAAAGACAATGTGGTATATATACACAATGGAATTGTACTCAGTCATAAAGAAGAATAAAATCATGGCATTTGCTAGTAAACAGAAGTGGAAAATATCATGCTAAGTGTAGTAAGACAGACTCAGAAAATCAAGGGTTGATTGTTTTAATTGATAATGAGGGAGGAGTGGAGGGAATAGAGAAGTACTAGAGAATGAAATCTACAAATTAGGTTATATTCCTCTATGAATATACTGCAATGAATCCTGCTTATATCTAATTATAATACAGCTACTGCAATGATGATGATGATATTAAAATAATAGTAGTAATAGTTGTAATGGAAGGGATATCATAAAAGTAGTAGTAGGGCGGAGGAAGGATCAGGTGGAGGAAGTAGGGGAAGGGAAGGGAAGGTAGTGAAGATTGATCAAATTATATTAAGTGCATGGATGAATATGTCATAATAAATCCCACTATTACATATAATTATAGTTCTCTATCTATATAATACATACATACACACACACAAGAAAGTGAACTGTCTGTAAGCAGGGGAAAGAATGGTCATTCCGGTACCTGATCTTGAGATCTTGGACTTCCAGGTTCAGAACTGTGAATATAATTTTCTGGGCTTACACCACTCCATGTTAATTCATCATGGCTGCCAGAACCAACTAGGCCAGCCAGTATTTATAACAGAGCATGTTATATGTAGAATACTCACGGTGTGTCATAGAACTTTGGAAAACCCAAAGTAGAAAGCAGTGTTTAAACACAACAGAAATGTGTCATAAGTTACTTCAAACTAAGCGTAAAACAGTTCAACAGACTTGCCCACCAACTACCAGTCTTGCATTTATTACACTTCTTTATTTTCTTCCCCCCAACACCCTCCCACAGTTTTTAACATTGATTTTCTTCCTCTCTGAACTGTTTAGTACTACAGAAATGCTACAACCTTGCAACACAGAATACAAAATTAATTAAGCTTGGTTTCTGGTCTAACAGCCTAGTGTACTGAAAGAAAAACTAACTTAGGTATGTATATTTGGCAGATTTCAGACAACCCTCCTTAACCAGAACCAGCATGTTTGTAGGAAAAATCTGTAAGCTAACATTAAACTGGTCTGTGCACAAAAATTTCATGATTACATTTCCCATTCAGTGCCACTGCTACTTGAAGCTCTAACTTGAATATTATAAAATAATACAATTTAATATTACATGTTCATGTATAAAACATTATGTAATTTTATATAGGAAAATACAAGAAAAGTTCAGTTTTTATTAACTTTTATGGGAAATAAAAAATATCCTGTTACTGAGGTACTGGAATATACATACTGCCCCTTCCCCAATTTTGAGTCTTAAAAAAAAGATGATATCCTTTAGAAATCCATTTACAGCATTTTAGAATTTCAGATAACAACTTTACACTTTGATTATGCCAAATTTAATGCTTGGCATTAAATTTCAGCAAAGTAGCAAGCTTTTGCTCATTTTACTTCTCACATGCAATTATTCTGGATAAAATCTTATTCCATTAAATACTTGGGCCTTTATTTTTGAAATATTGTGAAACCCTTATATATCTTATATACCAAATATATTAAATATCATAATAAACTTTTTAAATGCTCTTTGTAAGAGTCAAAGCAAATACGAGAATAATTTTTTTTGTGATCCCTTATTTGCTTATCAATTGGAACAGGTTCACTTGATAATTGACCACATTTTACAAAATTTTCATCTCTCCTAGTACTTTATATCATATGGTCAAAATATTAACCTATAATGAGAATGATGCTAGAACAACCAAACCATGGCAAAAAAAAAAAAAAAAAAGTCAAACAAACAAAAACAGAAAAACAAACCAAAACAAACAAACAATGAAAATCTCTTGTCAAAGTCATGCTTTTTATCCTCTTGTCAGTGTTTCATTGAATACTATGTATGGTAGAGAAAATATTAGCCCCTACATCATGAGCACAGCCTATCTTCCATCCTGTGACTATGGTAAGCTGGCAAGGAAAAGGCACTTTGCAGATATGATTTAAATTAAAGATGTTGTGATAATTATACTGAATTATCATTGTGGGACCAATGCAATTGTAAGAATCTTTTAAAGAGAGGTAAAGGAAGGTTTGAGTTCAAAACGGAAATATGATGAGACAAGCAGAATTCAGAGTGAAGCAGCTATCTGCCAAAGAAAGAAGGGGCTTCCAGAAGGTGGAAAAAGCAAGGAATGAATTCTCCCTAGAGGCTCCGGAAGAAATGCCATTTTGCTGACACCTAAGTTTTAACATCATAAAATTTACTTCAAATTTGTGACCTCCAGAATATTAATGTAATAAATTCATCTTGTCATAAACTATAAACTTTGTAATAATTTGTTTTAGCAGCAATAGGAAACTAATAAACCATGCATAACAAATATTTTGGTTTATTTATGCTCCTGTAACAATGTACTTGGGATTGAATAACTTACAGAGAAGAAAAAATTATTTCTCACAGTTCTGGAGGCTGAGAAACCCTAGAACAAGGAAATGGCAAATTTTGTTCCTTAAAGAGGACTATTCTCTTCTTCCAGGAATGACACCTCGTTGCCACATCCTCCCAAGGGGAGGAAAGCTATGGTCCTCACATGTCATCAGGGAAGAAAGAGGTGAAAAGGACTGAAAACCACTTGGAGCTTCTTTTAAGGGTCTTAATCCCATTCGCAAGAGAAGAGTCCTCATGATTTAATTGCCTCTTAAGGACCTCCACCTCTCAATACTATTGGCCATTAAGTTTCAACACATGCGTTTTCAAATCACAACAGCAAGGAAAGGGTTTTTGTGTTAAATTTTTAAGAGATTAAATCTCAGACAGAATTAGTTCTATTACAAATGCAGTATCTCAAGCAGGGTCAGGTAATCTGTGTCTGGTTTTAACTTAGTCACTAAATTGTATTGATGTAGGAAGTTTCTAGGTCTGTCTGGACTAGGTGTGCTCTCCTTGCATCAACTCTGAAAGAATTAAACGAGATTATCATCTCCTGAATTTTCTTTATGAATCCTATTCTACCTTTAAGGCTTTTCTCATCTGCCTTCTGTGTACTTCTTAATGAACTTCAATTTTCATTGAAGAAAATGGATCATTAAACAAGCTTTTTCAAATAATCATCATTCTTTGCTCACTCCAGACTCTGACATCAATTGTGTAGAGTTAATGGTGGAAGTGGTAGTATCATGACCTCTCTCCACTGGTTTCAGAATCATAATAGAAGGACCCTCTTGCTTTGAAAATTTGATTTAAGATAAAACCGGGTCAACATTACCCCTGCAAAATTTTATGGATTTGAGAAGTAATCAGGATTTTTTTTTTTTTTTTTAAGGGAGATTTTAGGACAATGAATGAGTAAAGGGGAAAAGCAGTCAGGAAACTTGTTGGTAGCTTGAAGATTAAAAAAAAAAAAAAAACTTATCCCTTGTTGACCTTGGAAGATTCTTAATGGGTAAGATGAAGTATGCCTGACCAAAAACAGAGTTAATGGTTCTTAAATGTCAAAGGCACTTTTTTTTTTATTGGTCTGAAAACAAACAACCAACTCTTACATAAAGTATTTAACCTACAGCCTTTGTTTAACCTAAAGGCACTTAAATTCCTTTTCTCAAATTCCCAGGGTGAGTTATCTCCTCAGTCAATCAGCGTGGCTGGCCCACTAACCTGCTCCCCTCTTTAACATTTGGGTCTCAGGCAAATTTACATTCTTTAACTTACTTCTGCTGGGCTTCTGTTTGGTTCTTTTCTCAATCTATTTATCTTAGCTAGTGCCATTCTCTATTTCAAGGCCACCAGGGTCAATAATCAAATTAGGAGGAGACTGAAGCTTCTTTCTGGGTGGTAAACTTCAGAATAATCAGTTTCTGGCCATAGGAAAGAAGGAATGGAAAGAAATTCTTTTCCCAGCATCCATAGCTCTTCTGTCAAAGAACAAATTTTGTGAAAATGCTCTCAGAGCAAGTGTACATTGGAGATTGTGCTGATGCTACTGTTGCTTCGTCTTTACTTCAGTATCTGCGACTAGTTCAAGGTGCGTATGTGGAATTGAAAATTGCCACAAGTGTCCAGAAAGCAAATTATTCAACTTGTTCCATAATTCAAAGGACATTTTATAAGAGAAATTGTAAATTCAAACAGAAAGTTTTGTTTGCTGGAAGAAGATTCATTATTTCTAAGGAGCTGAATGTTCTCATGAGACTGTATTGATTCCAGACACTACATTAAAAAATAAAATAATTCCTCTGGTTTACAAGTCACCCACTACATCCTTATTCCGGTTTGAAAATAATTAAAATATTTATGAAGCTTTCTTTCTTGCCCTAGAGCACATGAACTTTGCCTTGGAAGAGGCTTAAATATTGACTGACCCATTGCAATGTGACATTTATTAACCTTTGTAATGTTTAATGTGCACTAAAAGTAATCTTGGTTTAACATTATTATTCCAAAGAATAAGTTCCTGGACATTTTTTAGTCAAATAAGAGTTAAAAATACAAGTCTTGTTTTTCTTATAAAAGATATTTTAAATGCCAAATATCCATATGAATTATTTGAACAAAGCAGGACATTACTTTGATACGACATTCTTGAAACTATCAGCACCTAAGTCTTTTTAGAACCTTTGTGTGGTTATTATTTAGATACAATTAATGTGATTTTTTAAAAAAAAATTTTCTCAGTCATTTGAATAACTCAAGCTTCTATAAGTATAAAATACTTGATAGTGACAAAAGAGCAGCAAAAGAGAGCATATAGGAGGTCTTAATAGTATTTGTCTATTTACAGAAGAAATATATGTATTTTCAAAACTTGTATCTGTAAGGATGAACATTTGTGATGCGAATCAACTTGGTACCAAAAATGCAACTAGTTGTAACTTAAAATTTGTAACAAACATAAGGAAACGTTTTCTAGTACCTTAAAGTTTCTTTTTCACCACACCTTATACAGTTTATAGTCTCAATGATTTTAAGTTCCATAACCTCACATAGAAATCAATTATTTAATTCTCTTCTTGGACTACAATAAAATATTTGAAATTATAAGAATTTTGAAAAGTATTGATTATGAGCATTTTACATATGTCAATGTACAGAGTTTCTTAATTTCTAGTACCTAAAATAATTAGGAAATAAAAAGTTTTCTATGCATAAAAATATAACTACAAAAATGGTTTTGAATGTTTACAGTATCTTTGTGGTTCGTGTATTTTTTATATTATTTTGTCACAAGTCTAATTTGCTTTTGTAATTAAAATTTTCAGGTATTGACACAAACATCTTATTTTAGTCATACTTTTCAGTGCTTCCACTAAGAACACACTGGCTTTAGGTCTGCAAAATAAATCAGGGGGAAAAAAAAATCACAGGAACATTTTAGTTGGACAGTTTATTGTCATTTTGATAAGTATCATTTTTTAGTTTAATGTGCCTAAAATTTAAGAGAGACTATCTCTGTAGAATAAAAGATAACCCCAAATTGTGATTCTCCTTTGGTGCCTTCATTAATATTTAGCGACAGTTTTGACAAATCTCTAGGTGTTACAATTTTCCAGTTTGGAAAGTTTGGAGCTTTTGTTAAAAAAATAAAAAGAATGAGAGAAAAATTAAAAAGATATATGTATGAAGACTTGTGTTGCAGTCCTGTCATTACTTCCGCCAGGTTACATCCCTGCAGCCATCTGTGGCCAGAGTCCTTCAATGCTAATCACATCCATGGTCAGCCCTGTTGTGATGTCAGCAAGAGCTGGACTCCACAAGGCTCTCTCAGCTCTACTGTTCCCACAGTTAGCCAGACAGATTTTCTGAGAAACAGGTTGGTGGCCATTCTCTGTCACAAATCTCCAGGTAATAGGTAGTAATCACAGGCATGGTTCTCAGCTCTTAACTGAGTTCATTTCCATGAAAAATGTGTCTCATCTTCATAGATTTCCCCTAATCATTTCCTGAGTGACTAGTGGAAGATTAGCTAAAGAGATAATTTTCAAAGACAAAATTCTGGATTAAGTTAAATAGAACTCTAGGTGTTGATAAAAACTAAAATAAAATAGTGAATATGAGGAAACAATTTTAGGGTGAACATAAACCACACAACTAAAAGAGGGTCACCAAGTCATAGGCCAACTCCAGACACTATGCAATAAGCTAGCATCTATATTGTATGTATATTGTATATTGTATATTGTGTCTGTTGATAGAGGGCCTAGGAGCTTCATGGTGTAAATCTGTTATTTGGGAATGTTAATGTATTTGATTTCACTCAAACAACATTCCCTTAGTTCCTTAATTCCATATTTAAAAACTAAATAGTTAAACATATTTTATAATCCAATTTTATTTCTTAATGTTGGAGGTAAGGAAACAATTGGTGTATTTTCTTTGCCATTTCATCACTTAAATGCCTTTATTTTTTCTCTGTTTTATCTTTAAAAATAAAAGTTAGTAAATAAATAAATTGGTAATTGAAGAATATAACAAGGTATAGAGGAGGAAATGATCAACACTAAGCTGGAGATTTGAACCAGCATATAGACTCTAAAGATCTTGTGTATCTTACATCATATTGTCTAATTCTTAAGATAATTTATATGTCATAAAAAAGGCAAGATTTATTTTCTGCTTTATAAAATGTTTTACTCTTTATTTTATTCTTATTTGGCGAGAAGAGAGAAAACATTTTGTTAATATAAGAAATTCTTTTGATTTGTTGTTGTGTTTCATTTTCTTAATATTTAGCAAATGCCAGGCACTGTCCTAGACTATAGGTGTCAATGATGAATGAGATATATTCTCTAGGAGTGCACATTCTAGTGAGCTACTAGTTCAGAACAGAGAAGTCCCTTGGATTTATGACCAGAGATAATCTAGAAACATAAGTTCACGTACCTCATAGCAATTTGGGCTTTCTAGAAAACTGGAAGAGTATTGCAATGCAGTTTTTAAATAATAGTCTATGTGGTGGCTGTAACAGAATTATTTGGGGAACATTAAAAAATAGAGATATTAAGGTCCATATAAAATCAACTGCTTAAGGCTCCAAAAGTGGTTTCTTATTTTATAATTTTAAAAAATGTTCTCAGGCAGTTCTGATGAAAGCTGATTTTGTAACTGCAATTTCAAAATCATCTTCTTTTGGAATATATCCAAAGAAGCTAATCTTTTGCAAAAGGCCACATAGTTATTATTGCTGTTTTCACACCACTATAGTATTACAGATATAATTAATCCTGACATTATTAGGTGAAGCACCAAAGAGAAGAAATACACATTAGCAGAAGGCAAGGCATTCACCTGACAAATGCTTGAGATTACTCTGTTGAAAAAAATCAGTGTAATTTTAGATTAATGGGGATAAAGAATATTTAAGAATTATGTCTAGTCTTTTTTTATTTAATGTTTGCTTTTCTTCTGTATTTTGCTGAGTATCCCAACAGGAACCTTTATCTTTTGTCTCCTATCATACTTTTATATCTAATATTCTAGATTCCATATAAACTGGGATGAGAAATTATTGTTTGTCATTAGTTTAGTGACATAGCTATCTCAACTACTGTTTACTGATTAACCTTCACAAATTCCCTAAGTTTTCCTTAGTTTCAAAGAATTTCACTTTAAAAGCCATCATCAACTTTCCATTTTGTGCCCATTAAAATATCATATTCTTCTTTCCTAATCATATTCATCAGTAGCTATCACAAAATCAATTTTACTTCAACAAAATCTTTTGTATTGCTAAACATGTATTTATGTATACGTATTTGAAAATATCTCCAAATAAATGTCTTTAAGAAATCTCCAAGAAATTGAATTTTTTTTTGTAGATAACAGATTGCAGGTACACCTTAAGACTGACTTTGGCCCTAATCTCTCTGTGCTACAAGGTTAAACTTAACTCCATTTCTTCTGGGCATATTATGATAAGCCAAACACCTGTTTAATTCACAGCTTTGCCAAATCACAAGGTCTTGCAAATTTTAGTAGGAATCTGTGCTGCGCAAGAATGTTGGGGTTATCATACTGCATCTCTCAAGCCTGATGGAAAGGTGCCCAATTCTAATCTGGTTGGTTAAAATTCCATTCATGTTTACCCTAATGCAACAGGTTCCTAGGAGATTGGGTGGTTTATGTGATACATGGGGGGATTTATAATTCCTCTGAGACTGTAGTAAAGTTAACTGGGAGATTTCACCATGTCCCCTAACTATTAAGAATTGCTCGTGGAAACTGAGACGGAGGAATAGACCAAATATTATCAAATGAAACCTATAAAATACAGTCAACAAACTGATATTAAGTCACCCAAATCTTGTTCTACCTGTTTGCCCCTGATGTAAGATTAAAAAAATAATAATAAAGTACTAGCAAGTGGCAGATTTTATTATAGACAGACTTGCTACTTTCAATATGACACAGCCCATGGAATCAATTTTAAGAATTTTTCTGACATTCTCTTTCATTGGTAAACTCCATGATATTAAAAAATGATCAATTTCTATGAATTGTACAGAATTTCAAAAGGTACTATAAATTACACTTTGTTGCAGAACAAATTTGTTTTATTTAATAGCAATGTAAGTTTGCAGAGTTACATTCCCACTAATTTAGAGGCAGTAACACAGTGGTTAGAACACTTGTTTTTGAATCCTCTTTCTACCACTTCCATCATTTTAGCAAGACAAACGAGCTTTCTGCCTCAGTTCCTAACCTATAAAATAACATAATGGGTTATATCACTTAGCATTTGTGGAGGATTAAATAAGGTAAGAGAGGATAAACAAAATTCCAGAAGGGGGAAAAAAATCTTGCATAGATGAAGCTCTTAGTATGTTATTCTTTTTCTTTACTTTTATTTTGGGGACATATTTATCTATTCTAAACTAAGATTATTCATTGTTGTTTTAATATTACTGAAACAGATAATTTTTCTTGATACATATTCAGTGATGTACCCACAGAGGAGAAATACAATTAGTACTGGGATTACAGGTGTGTGCCACTGTGCCTGGCTTACTTAGAGATTTAACAACAACAGAAACAACTGCAGTGCCATTTTGATCAAATTTAGATCCGTTTGATGGGATATTATCAACATTTTACCTGAGTAATTTGCACTAATTTAAATATGAAAAGTTAAATTTATCATCGAAGACAAGCTTACGCCTATGCTTTAATGAATTAATAAATGTAACAACAATATGTACTTGATGGTGAGAACTCTACTTCCAAAGAGAGGAGCGTGGCCAGTTCTTGTTCACTAAGGAGGAATGAATCAAGGCAAACCCATACAGAGAAAGAAGTAGAAGATGCAAGGAAGACAAACAGGATCATGGTCCTTGGTTGGACAGATATAAACTGGAATTTGGATATATAAGAAGAGCTAAACAGTTTTAGAGGATGCTGACAAAGATTCTGAAAATAAGTGGACTGCACAGAAGATTCAATATTTGGTAAAAACATTGTGTGATTTACAAAATTGAAATATGTATGTATTTATCATGCCTGAAATATTGTATTGACATTTTCATGCCTATTGCTATACATATACTATTATATACATAGTTATTACTAAAATAAATGTATATCATCTGATGATTCAATGAATATGGGTTTGTACCAGGTAAATGGGGAAAACTCTGCCAAGCCTCCAATGCCATGGGAAACTTTGAAGCATTGGAAGGTGGGCTAGGAAACACTATGGTGCTATGGCTTAAATGTGGTTCAAGTATGTCCCTCAAAACCTCAGGTACTGCTAGCTTGGACTCCAGTGTGGCAGTGTTGAGAAGTGGTGGACTCTGCAAGAGTTGGAGCCTAGTAGGGATGTGGTCAGGTAATTGGGGGGGGGGGGGGTCAAAGACTTAACATAGTTCTTAAGGGATCCTGGTTAGGCCCTGTGAAAGCAAGATGTTATAAGAAGAACAAACCTGGATCCTGAATCCCTCTGGCTTCTGTTCTGCCATGTCATCTTTCTTGCACACAGTCATTTCCCTTCCTGCTTCTCCACCATGCTGTGACACAGCCAGGGAACTTTTCCAGAGGTTGAAAAGATGGGCCGCCCCAAACTGAAATTTCAGCTTCTAAAGTGTGAGCTAAATAAACTTCTTTTCCTTATAAAGTTCTGTGCCTCAGGTATTCATTAAAGGAACCGAAAATGAACTAATGCACTGGTCAGAAATATATATTGATCTTAAATACATCATTGGTTTTAAAAGTTACTGTCAGCCCTGCTGCCAGATGGAAACTCTATGGAAAAATGTTTTCCCTTGTTAGAAGCAGTTAGTTTTCACAAAGTTCATTCAGAGTTAAATTTTTGCAATGAAAGTGAAAGAATTTTAGAGGAAAGAATGAAGTGCTTTCTTCCAAATAAATATGTATATTTTTAATTTTTAGAAGTTCTAATTTGAAACAGTTTATAAGAATGAAACTACTAACACATTCCACTGAAAATGGAAGTTAACATTTTCTTTAAAAGAATCTGGATAGCAGAGATCATCATGAATGTCTTTCTGTCCTTTTGAACAGCATTAAATAAAATTGCCCTAAATCTGAGCTTTGGTAATAAAACTTTTTAAGGTTTGAATTTCTGTGGGCCTAACTTTCCTGAAATTCAAGCTCTAGAAATTGAAGCATACAAATAAAGCAAAGCAAAACTAAACGTCTCAACATCCTACAGTGTATACAAACCTCTTATAAAATGGACTCATGTTAAATAGAAAACTTGAATGTGGCTTCCTCAACAACTTTAGACTGAGACTACAATTCACATAATCAAGAAAACCCCAGTTAACCTATATTTCTAACTAAAATAAGAAATGGTACCTTACAATAGCAGAAATGACAAGTTTTTCACTGAATAAAATTTTCCTTGAGAAAAAAATTCAAGCTAATAGTACACTTATGGCTTTTGTCCTATCTTCAAAATAGTGGTGATCTAGACCAGCGTTGATACTCTGGAATATACAAACACTCAGTAAATGCCTGTCAAATTGAATCAAAGGCTTCCACTTCCCTTGCTTAAAAATAAAGTGGTATTCACACATTTGAGTTACATTTAGCTACTATCTGGTTAAAGATAGTTTACTATATATTCAAATTACTTCATGACTTCGTCCTGCCACTAGAAATGGCTGAACAATAACATATAGTTCATTAAATGAGAAGTCAGGCCCTTGAGAAAATCCCAGGGTGCTGGGAAGTAGCAATTGAGAGGTGCAGGTGTTGCTACTCACAGATACTGCAGATTATGAAAATTATCCGTCTCTACTCTTATTCATCCTCATTATATATAGAACAGGTCATCCTTATTTTTCATTTGTTTGCTTGTTTGCCAAAAATAAAATAATAAAATAAACCAATGGTTGTGGAGCACAGAGGAGAGGGAATGCTGCTTGGAAGTTTTAAACATGCAAAACACTTTCTGAGAATTAAATGTAAAAAGTAATAAAGACACTTGGACTGATTCACTCACAAAGTCACAAAGTATTTCTTCTAAGCTTGAAACCTTGGATGAATGTGTTAACTTTGTTTAGTATAAATTAATAAAACCAAATATTTCAGATATAAAGTTTGGGAATAACAATATTTGAAGATATTAAATAGTAATAAAAAGTAAAGTTAGTACAAAATAACATATGAACAGAAAGACTAAGGCTTAAAGGAAAGACTCTCTGTGATTGATAATAACAGATCCATAACAAATATTATTGTGCTTCAAAATAACACTTTCTAGGTGAAAACCAAGAAATTAAATGACTTTATTCAAAGTCAAACATTATATGCCTCCTTTTCCTTTTCCTTCCTCCCTTCCTTTTTAAAAAAAGCAATTGAAATTACTAGTCTGTATGGAGTAGTAAAAATACATTGAATATTCCTTGCCACTTCAAATCTGTAAGTTCTTTGAAAAACTCATGGACTTTGATCAAATTAAATGGACTGAAACACACACCCTCAAGGCAGTTTTTAGATAGCAAAAGATCAAATAAAAGCAATTATACTATAATTTGGTTGGTAAGGTTTGAAATTAGAAGCCTATTGAGAAGCTCTCTCAAACTTCAACTACTGCATAAGTAGCCTGATTTTTATGTTTAAATTAATATAATCACACTGAAGTACCTACTAAAATACAAGGTAGCTATAATTGGTCCTAAAATTCTACCATCAGGAATAAAAATGCCTCTTAATTCAAAATGTAGTATAGCATTTGAACTAGGAATAAATTAGATAAGCCCTTTTAAAGATAATATTGGTGGGTAAAGGCTTTAAGGTTTCATGCAATTCCTTACAGTCTTTAAGTTATCATGCAATACCTGTAATCAAACAAAATTTTGTTTACTTATCATGTGCAGAGCAACCAATATGACTGACATATATACAAGTAAAACTTATTTAGTAACCTGGAATAAATGGTGAGTTTAGTGTAATCAAATTGCCCATGACATTGGTCATCTATTCTTTTAAGTCAACCTCAACTGAGGTAGTAGATCAAAGGAGATTGACTGAGAGTGCTTATGTGCCAGAAAATATGTGTTCTGCACTAGTGATATTGCAAAGCAGTACTGCTCAAAGTGTGGTCCATGGACCTGTGCTAATTTACAAATTGCTTTTTGCTGGAGCATAGCATATTAAGAAGAGAATTTGAAAGTGAGTATTGATAAACAACTTGTTAGTTATTTCATGCTTTCAGATCCCTTGCGTTTTGTATAATTTTGTCTTTTAATTTCAAATTTCTAGTAATTCACATGTCTTATGTTTTAGAAAACTATTGGGTCAAAACAGAATGCAAATGAAAATCACAAGAACAGAATCCTTTATCACTGATAGTTTGAGAAGTACTAGTGTAGATGATATGCCCGTAAATATTTTTTGATATATTAAAAATAAAAAGAAAAGAAAAAACACATGTTGGAATTAGAATATTTTTGAAGATGTCCGTAGGGAAAATAAACTTCATGCTTGACATTTTAATGACAGCTCTTTTGCTCAATAATTTAAATTCTGATTTTCTGCCACCCTAACAGTGCTTTCAATTTAACTATGCTAAATCTGTTAGTTAGACAAGTATTATATTGCACATTATTAAAATTGGCCTTGACCTTCAAACACTGCAAAGTCTAGTTCCACAGTGTGTCATTGCCTATTTTTATTTTAGTACAAATCGATTCTTAGCTCATTTTTGCAACTCAGATGAAAAAATCAGTTTTCTGACGTATAAATTATTGCAAAGGTTGAATTTAGGTATTCATATTCCCAGATACAAACACCTTTTGAGAATCTAGTCAACCAGTTGGTAGACATTAAAACATTATTTTTGTGGCCACAGTACTGAAGTTGAAATAGATAAACTACTTTTTCTTTATTTATGACAAATTAATGCTCACACTAAAGCCCTCCATCTATACACAGACATACAGTGACAAAGTTTTTTGATGGATGTCAAAATAAAGATACATACTGGGAGTAAGAAATGTGATGATGTCAATGTGAGTTTCTGGCAATTCTACCCTGGAGACATAAGGATAAGAAAAAACCCAAACATGGGCTATGAAATGTAGAAACTAAAGCGATTTTCATGATTAGTTCTATGATAGCTGTAGAATCATCTTTCTATTCATCAAGATAAAGTGAAGGAAGTTGGTAATGATATCCTGGAACATAATGAGTAGAGGTCATAAATTATTTGATCAATTTTTCTTGTAAATAGTGAGGAATATTTTACTGAAATACATAAGCCAAGGAAAATATTCCTTATATAAAACCAGCAGTCATATTTGTAAACTGAAGAAACCACAGATGCATAACCATCAAATAATAACATATTGTGAATGATGGAGTTCCCAGATACATCTTAAACATTTACAATTTCTTAAGTATATGGCCCAGATCCGATTAAATGAGGGAGCCGATTCCTGAGAAGGACCTTATGCAATTCAATGGAGCAATGCATAATGGATTACTGTGCCAGAGAACTACAAGGGACTCCTGGGAAATTCTTACTGACCTGGAAATACTATATATTTTCTGCATTAGAAAAGCTAACATTTTATAGCAGTGGAATTCCTTAAGTCTTTATGTAGAGAACAAAAGTTTTGTTAGGTATCAGTAAAAGGCAAGTCTTAAGGAAAAGATAATTTAAGTCATATTCTTTAAGTTTAAATTGAGAGAAGCAATCTATAATGATTAAAGCATTCTTGTTGCTAGAGATATTGACAGATGGAAGGTAGTTATTGTCTTTACAGTATTAATATGCATTCTCATGATAATGTATACGTTCATGTAATTTTTTCAGACAATCAACAATTAAACAAGCACTTGAGTATTGATTATTTTGAATCTGTACTGAAGAGAGAGGACATGCTCAGCCCTTTACAACCTAAGGGAAGAGACAGAAAAACAAGACTCTACTTATAACACAACAGAATAAACACTGCCCTAGAATGTATTGCATATATAAGGTAGAGTGTCCCAGGGAATAAGTGGTCAACTCCCTCTGACTTTTAAAAAAGCAGCAAACAACAACTTAACAGACCAAAACCTTCTTTGAGCTAGATCCTGATGGACAAATTCATCATAGAAAAGGGGTAGGAAAACATTGCATGCAGAAGAAACAGAATGTAAAAACATAAAGAACAAATACATAACAACTTCAAGAACTTTCATGTGACTGGAAGTCAAGATATAAAAACAGCTGGGAGCTAAGGTTTTCTAATTAAGTAAGATCAGTCTTACAGCGGCGACTTTAGTCCTTCATAACAGGAAATGCAGATGTCATAGTACAGAAGATTTAAGAAACAGATTCTGGCTGAGAAGTTGAATGCTGCCAGGTGTTTGTTTTAAAAAGTTGACTTTATCAGCAATGTAGACACTAAATTTCTTTGCATTTGCTTTTTTGAATGATCGCACCTTAAATTAAGGCAGTAGCAATACCCATGTGAAGAGAGAAAGGACGTGAAATTGTCAAAGTTATAATTGACAAGATAACAGACATTAGACCACTCATTGAATCCCTCCAAATAGTATCTTCTTCCTTATTTATTTTGGTGGGGTCAAGACACATGACTTTAAAGGATGGCACCATGGCATTTAAAGAAATTGCAGAAGCTGGAAGGTCACTCTCACCTCCCCGCTCTTCTCTCCTGAAAGCAGCTCATAAAAACTAAGAAGGGTTCTCTGATCTTCCTCTGGAGCAGATCATGTGACACTTATTTTAGAGGTGTCCTCCCTAAACACAGGAGAGAAGATCATCATTATCTCTGAAGACACAGGAACACAGAAAAATCTGAAAAAGGAGAACTTGCTAAGTTTCCTCCACCTTATTATCATTTTGTAACCCTTTTGTCCTGTTTCTCCAAGACAGACTACTTCCTCATTAAACTAAAAATGTACAAGTTTAACATTCCTTTGGGTCTTCCTTTTCTTATGAAAGTTCCCTTGTGACAGAAAACTTATTAAATAAATTAATTTTCTCCTAAATTGTCTTTGTCAGTTTTCCTTTTATACCAGCTGGGAACCCTAACAGGGTTGAAGAAAAATCCTCTCTTGTACAATTTCTGGATGAGGATTAAGACCAACCAGAATGACAAAGTCATTTCTCAGCCTTCTGGGCTATTACATGTAACCATGTGACTAATTTCTAGATAATGAGATGTAAGAGAAAGTATATTGTATGGAAGCTTTGGGGAATCATTCCTTACCTTTCTGATGATCTAAATAATATAAAATAAATGGCTTTATTTAAACCATTTCAACTTAAGAAATCTCTTATTCATATCAAGACCTGTTTCTCATGATACACAGTCAATTGGAGTGGCAGTGAATGGAAAAGCAACCTGAAATTTCTGTTTTGGATGATCACCAAATGCAGAGTTATTTACCTTAATGAGAAGTCAATTTAAAATCATTTTGAGAAATGATATATTAATTTATAAATATTTTAAGTTTTGGCAAAGGATATATTGGATTTACAAATATTAATCTTAAAATAGCACAACATCAAAAAGGAGTTGGCCAGTAGATGGTTAAATATACAGGTCTGGAATTCAGATAAGGGGTTGAATATAAAGATTTGAGGAAATTACATGTGGTTATTGCAGACCTGATGATAGGATGACTTGGAGAGCACTCAGTGGTTAATAAGAACTAAAAGAACTCTAGGCATCATCCATATCTAGGATGTGGTAAAGAAAGAGAAGAGAAGCAAGAGGAAGAGGAATAACAGTGGTCGTAGTGGTGGCCGCAGCAATGATAGTATTATAGTAATTTACTAAACAATTATTATTTGGCAGACATTGTTTTAAACACTTTACATGCACCAACCCCTCCCATCCTCAAAACAGCCCTACAAGATAGTACCTAACTTAGGTAGGTACTATTATTATCTTCCCTTTTAAAAGAAACAGGTACAAAAGTTTAGTGATCTGCCCAATATTAGGCTTAGTGCCAGTGGCCAGGCCTTAGTGCCCTTGCTCTTCACCATTAACTGTACTTCATCCACATAGATGGAGAAGTTCTAAGTATTGGGAAAAACTCAGTTTTGTGAAATAACTGATAAAGAGAGGAAATTTCAAATGATAACCTTATTGGCAATTACCACTGTTTCAGAGAGGTCAGGGGAAGAGGCCAGATGGAGCTAACTGAATTGAAAAAAATCTCCTGAGTGGCATGGTGGGCTAAAATTTGATACATTTTTGCTAAAAAGAAAGTTTATGCCTTGCTTTTGTATCTTTTTTTTTTTTTCTCTCTCTCTCTCTCTCTCTCTGTCTTTCACACAAACACAGTCATTCACTCTAAATAAGTGCAGTTCAAAGAAAGTGAAGTTGGGATGACAGAATAGAGAACAGAGGTCTGCAATTCACCTGAGAAGAAAAGGAGCAAGTGCAGCAAGCAGTTAGAGATGAAGGGGGTTTGGGTTCTGTTTGTGACCCATTGACATCATTATAACTCCTCATATGTAATGAAGAGGTCAGCAGATTGGTGCTTGGAAAATGCAGGAGGAAGATGGAAAATTCACAGTTAGTTGCCTGCAAAAGTTGCACACATTGGTAGTAATGGGTCATGTGGCAGGATTAGCCTAGAGCAGAAGGTGGTAAATTCCTCATGTTTTAGTAAAAGATAGTGCAATAACAAGAAAATCTAAAAGCAAAGCATGTTTATGTATCTTTTGAGAATAATGAAAAAAAAATCCAAAAAAGCCCAAAACACAATATCCACTATAAAAATGGTAAGGGGAAAATTATGAAGCCTGGTTCTTCTTACTAGTTCTGCTACGAGTTATCTGAAAGAACTTGTCTTCTTTAGGGTTTTGATAGTTCAATGTTCTTATGTATAAAATGCCCTAATGAAACAAATTTTTGCGAGAAATGGAAATAAATGACTTAGAGAAAAAATCTGCTCTATGAACTTCTCAATTTTGGAAGATACATGAATAACCTGAAAGCTATCATATAGTACAGTGGGAAGAGTACCATACGTGGGTCAACTCCACCACATCTATGCAATGGCACTTTGAGATAATTGCTCAGTCACATTGAATCTTGGTCAAGTCCTTCCGAAAACAAGTCGTTACTTCGCCTCACATGGAAGACTTGTTTAAGGATCAGACTAAATGATTTATGTGAAACCCCTTATTATACACATCACTAAACAATGATGAGTGACACTTGTGGATATCAGGAAGTATTGTTTGTAATTTAAGAGATTAAAGCAATAAGAACTGATGAGCAGCATTCATATTCAGGTGCCTCAGTGGTGGTGAGAGGTAGACTCAACACAGATGTCACGTCTGGTTTCTTTGGTTTCCCATGAGTCACACTTAAGTTTAAACAGCAAGGCTGCTGTCTTATGAACAAAGGAAGTGGCCTCAGGGAACATGACTATCGGACAGAGAATGGTTAACTGCCATATGCCAACCAGCAGAACAGTGAGAAAGAAGATGTGTGGCCACCACTGACTGTGTGGGGAAGATATCGCCAGAGGTTGTGGCTGGGGAAGTTTCGGTTCAGTTATGGGAAACCTTTCTGTTTTTCCCATGTGGTCTCACCACATCCTCAGGGTCTCCCACGGTGGGTTCTCCAGAGAGAGGTAAAGTATTAGGATGGGGCATAAAGGCAGACAGAATGATGAAGAAGGAAAATAATGAGGTATCAAAGGGAGGGGAAGCAATTGAGATAGGAGGGAAGGAGCCATTCTAGAGAAGCATGCCTCAGCAGAGGCTGCTGCTGCACAGAGTCCCTCTTGCATTGGGATAGCCCAGGGTGAGCCCAGAGCAGAGCCACAGAGATTCCATTTAGCACTCCATCTCCAAGACGACCCATGTAGGCTGTTCACAGCAATGTTTCACATTTACATGTGTCTAAAATTTCAGAGTATGCATTTTTTCTAATTAAAACCTATTGTACAAAATGATATGAAATTTTTAAATATTTCCTGCATTGTTAATATAAACTAAACCTCTTTGAAAGTCATGCATCTTTTGGTCAGTATCTCTTTTCTCTCTATTCTATCCAGTTCAATCCTTCACCCTTCAACCTCTAATTTTGCTCTCCCCTGACAAAATGTATGCTCAGAATTCATGAAGTCCACTGTCAGTTTTATCCTACTGATGCTCATTATAGCCCCATAAGCTCATTTATGCAATGGATGCTTCTTTTTAATTGCATTCATATTTTCTTAATTTTCATTGACCTCTTTCTAAACACAATATAAAAAAAATACCCCATGGACCTCCAGGGGAAAATGGTACTTTGTATCATTCACACCATCATATTTTTCATCTACCAAGACAGAAATCTTGGAGTTATTAATCTCTGCATGCATCATCTCTCTCTTTATAACACCCATGTTAATACCATACAAATGTGAATCTTCCTTACTCTACACCTAAAGTTTTATAATACCTTAAATACATTCCTAAATCATGGTTAACTTGATGTCATTTTCTCAGAGACCTAAAAAATTTGTCCACTCATTAATATTTAAAAATCAGCATTCTCTGTTTTAGCAGATCCTTTACAATTTGACTTTAGCTATTGTCTTACTTCTCAATTCTCATGTCATGGGTAATAAATTTATTTTTTAAACTATTTATTGGGTTGCTACTATATCTTGCACTATGTTAAACATAAAGGGCACAGTTCATTCTCAGGCTCTTGAGACTTACTGGAAAGGCAGATAAATGATGTATATAGCACTGTTCTACCAGTATATAAACGTATGATGGAGACCTAAATCATGGGAACTTAATATAAATGGAATCCATAAGAAAACATTCCAAAAGAAGTGAAAGAGTGCATGGAGTCTGGAAGACAAATAAGAAATAACACAGAAGGTAGAATGGTTTTAGGTGAAAGGGATAATAAGCTTGAAAATACATGGTATTTTCAGGGTATGTGAATCAGATTTTTATTATCTGGAGAAATGGTTTAACTATAAAGCTAAAGAGGTAGAATGGGACAAGATTATAAAGTGTTTGTTGTGGGGCAAGGTTAAGAAGTGCTTGTTCTTTGTTGAATGCACTGGGAGGCTATTGAAATATTTTAATTAAGATACTTAATTGCATGATGATATTAATGTTTTACAAAGATGCCTGACAGTCAAGATAAAATACTTGGAAGAGAATGAGCATGATATAAAGAAAACAAGTTAGGAAGTTTTGGTCTCTAACAAAGTCCTGGGAAAACAGTTGTTGCTTAAAAACAACCTCTGTCACCACAATAAAAACTTGTGTTCATTGTTAGTGCTGAAACCCAATGGGTCATCAAAACTATTTTGGTAGAGAGGATGTATGGAAACAAAATAATATTTTAAGAAAAAAATTGTGTCCACTTTGCAAAAGCACAGAAAGTAGTTTTCATAAATTGTAACTAAAAATAAATATTTCCAGTTCAGTAACACACTAGGGAAACACCCTCTAATTCTCAAGTTTTCGTTTCCTTCTAATCTGTTAGATATTTTCTTCAGTATATTGTTTACCGGTAATAAAGAATAGAAATGCGTTGATTGATTGTTATATTTAACTTCTGGATAAAAAAACAGTGGAGCTGGACAATTCAAATTCTACTTCTTAAGAGGATTTAAAAAAAAATACACTAATGGTTAGTTTTTAATCCATGCATATAATGTATACTATATGCAAGCACAGAAAAAGGAGTAAACACTTGCTTTGTTGGATTATTGAATGTGTATGTTGCTCTGAATTCCCTCTTTTCTATATTTTATAATTTGTCTGGAAGTATAAGCTGCTTAATGATTTGCTAAACTGTATTTTCATTTAGGTTTACATATATTTTATAGAAGACCAGTAGATAGCCAGCACCATAAAATAATAGAGTGTAGTAGAGCATCAACATTACTACTTAGAAGCTTGTTGGAATTTTAAAAAATCCAAACAAATAAACAAAAAACTACTACCTGTTTTACTCCAGATATCGTGAACAAGATTCCCTGGGATGTGACCCAGGAATTTGTATTTCAGGAAGCTTTCCAGATGATTTTTAGGTATCCTTTATTTAAAAAAGATGAATTAAAGGATCAATCTAGAGGCAGATCAATCTAAAGGCAGATTTTAATTAATTAAAAAATCAATTTTGCTCCTTTGAATGCCTTGACGTTTGACAAATAACCCCAAATATCTGCTAAAATTGTTCTGAGCCCATATTGATGCAGTTTGAACCAGTTATGTATTCTTTTTCATGTAACAAAGTTCTACAGAGAATATATACCTATTAAGCATGCATTATCAGTTCCTGGGACATCCATATCAGATCTGTTCATCCAACAGGGTACCCTCCCACATTATCAGAGAACTAGCATCTTAAACTCAGCATAGAACATGAAGGTACTCAGTGTGGATAAATTTTTTCACAAATTATGTGATAAAACACAAATGTATACTGTTTTCAGTGACTCCGTGAGATGAATTCTTAGTCACTTTTTTTAAAGGATTATACCAAATATTCTTATTTTATAAATGAGTTGTTTGATTCTGACAATTACAATAACTTAACCAGTAGTATAATGTGCAGAAACCAATTAGAATGCATTATGAATTAAGAAACAAAGTGTTTCTTTTTCTTGATGGAAATCAAATAAAAATGTCAAACTGCTGCAATCAGACATCCCAGATATGAATATTCATTGGCAACTGTTCATGGCAGATTTATGAATTCTTTCACCTGCTGTTAGGAGGAAAAAGGAAAACATTAAGTTGCCAAATAAAGCCATTAACATAAGCTAAAAGAAAAAAAATATATACACAGATGGGTGATGATCTTAGAATTATGCAACCTTATCAAAAGAGAACTATTTCTTGATATTGTGAAAACATTCGTCTTATAAATGCAGATTGCAAAGGTCTGAAATTTGAACTCAGTATCCACTACAGCACCCCTCTACGGTTTATGGAGAACAGACGTCCAAATATGCCTCACCTTGTTTGTAAAGCCACGTGTAAAGATAGTCATTAACATCTAAGTGATATGTAAAATGTTTGCCCCCTTCCTTGAACACCATTTACATTAACATCTTCACATATTGGACTATTTGCCCTAAAGAAAAGATTTTGATTAAATTTGAGGGTATAATTTAAATGGATGATAACAAATTCTTAGATGGATTTGTTTTGAAGGCTTAGTAATGAGAACCATATAAAATGTTTGCTTAGGCATGCAAGGTTACTTATTTAACCATGTGTGAATTTCACTTAATTTGTGGAATATGGTTTTCATGAGCATTTTAGTGCTTCCTGATTACTTCCAGGCATGGAATGCGACAAAAACATAACATTTCTTGGAGCAGTTTAGCGTTTTTATTTATAGAAAGGAAAGGATGCAGAGAAGCAATAACACTACACTTTGAATATTTGATTATTCTCTCATATGTATATCATTCTTGTTTGGTTCAATTATTTTTTGGCTTACCTTTAGACTCCAATAATGACTATGATAGTTTATCTAATTTTTTAAGTAGGTATTTTTAGTAAGTATTTTTAAATTCTCATAAATAGGAATTTTCCCCCTTTGACCCTATTGTTTAAATAAATACACATTTAACATGAAATTTTTAATGTTAATTAATTGAACAATATAATAGTGGAGCTGTGAGGTTGAGAAGAATGTGGACAATAGTTACTCAGTGAGCACAAGATTTCGATAAATATTGGCAAAGCATTGTATTTTTCAACGAGATGAGGCATTGAAGAGACTTGCAGACAACTGAACCAAGAATCTATAAGTTATCATTGCTCAGTTATATCAACACATTAAACCAGAAGATTCATGTGAAAGTATCCCCTGCCCATTGAGTTTATTAATGTAACGAAGCAAGTGATGTCAAGTCCTCAAAAGTTTTCACCTTGGCAGTCATTCATTGTGGATGAAAGTGTACATTGGTATTATCTGTGCAATATATACATTGCTAATGTTGAGGAAAATTAAATGTTTATTTGCTATTTAAACTACCAATTGCAATTCTAGGAACTGAACCTACACAAATTCAACACATTCAAAAGCATTCATTGCCTCATAGTTTGTAATAGCTAATTACTTAAAGAAATCTAAGTATTCATTAAGAGGGGAATGTTATACAAATCACAGATCATCTAGGTAACAGATTGTTTGTAGATGTTAAAAGAATGAGATACTGTATGTCTATATGTACTGATGTGGGTTAATCTTTAAGATGTACTTTTAGATTAAAAAAGAAAAACAAAATTTTATGTATGGCATATTAGAATTTTAGTGAGAGAGAAGGAGAGAAGGAGACTACTTTATGACTATCCATTTATCTATGTACTTGTTCAGAAGAATATAAAGAAGCTCAAGCTCAAAGCAATAATTGCCTCTCCTGGGTGACTGGGGTAGGAAAACAGCACACTTTTTATTTTATGTGATTTTGCTTTTATATGTATTTATTTATTTGTTTCTTTGTACCAAGGATTGAACCCAGGGGCACTTAACCACTGAGTCATATCTCCAGCCCTATTTTACATTTTAGTTTGAGACAAAGTCTCACCAAGTTGCTGGAGACCTTGCTAAGTTGATAAGGCTGGCTTTGAACTTTCTATTCTCCTGCCTCTGATTTCTGAACCACTGGGATTACAGGCATGGTTACCAGGCCTGGCTTTTTTTGCATTTTTAATACAATGTATCATGTGGCAATAACAGGTGAATTTAAAAATTGTAATTGCAAATAATTCAGCTACAAAAATATACTATATTATAAAAAGTATGGGTTACCATATACATGGAATATATAACCATATCTTAAAGATGAAAGGGTTTTATACTAAACGTAGTCAAAGAATGTTTCTCCAGTGATTTTGATTATTTTGGTTTTTAGTCAATTACCTATATTTCATCTGTATTTTAAAACTGTGAGACCAATGCAGTGCTTGTTAAATTTGATAAACATCATAGGCTCTTCTTGCCCCTCCAATCACATCCCTACATAATTGCAATAAACTCAAGATACTTAATGCATGGCATCAATGCCAAGGCCATTCTGGGTTTCTATTGATCTATGAAACTCAAGGAAAAAAAACCTTGATTTGTATAATGACATGAATACAGAAACTAAGTATCATGATTCTCAAGCTCAAACTATGTGTAAATAAAGACTGTACTAATCACTTTGAATCAGACTTTAAAAATAAATGTGTTTGATTAAATTCTTGATAATTTTCTAAGCCTAAGTAATTCTTGGAAAAGCAATACATTTAGGGTCCCATTTGGTAATCTCATCAACTCCTTTTAGTCATTTTGTATGTTGGCAACATTTCCGTTCTCATGCGAAAAAGGATCTTAAATACTAACCTAAGGGGATAAATGAAACTAAATATTGAGAATATTATAGTATATGCCAAGAGTTAAATAGTGACAGTATGGGGATTATATGCTTTTAAGAATTATACAAGATACTAATTGTTAGGTGTATGATAAAACTTGACATTAAGATGTAAATTTCAATATATATTCATTAAAATTAAAACCGTATCACTTAAAGTGTTGTCACTAAGATTATACTTTGAATGCATATAACTCCTTAATAATCACTCTTGTTTAAAAGCAACTATATACATATATATGAAATATATCTATATCTATATCTATATATATATGAATGATCCCAGAAGATACTTGATAATGCTTTCATATGTTTATTTTGGGTATTATATTTTTAACAACCCTGACACTATTTTGAAACAATAGTGAATATAACATCAACTGCCAAGTAAATAGGCAGAGTGCAAAGTAAAGTATTTACCAATGTAAATGTTGAAATTACTGCCAAATAATGAAAGATATCTAATTGTGGGCATAAGTATATTATTCTCAGGATATTGTTATTCTTTCAGATTGGGGTTGTGTATCTGGAAGTTTTCCGTCAGTTGTTTTTTTATGAGCTTCTAATTCTCACCTTTCTTAAAATACTTAACATCTCTTTCGTTTGACCTCTTCTGATGAATTAAATATTCAACAACCCTGGAGCATCCATTACCCTTGAGATGACATCATGATCTCAAGAACACTCCTTTAGGCAAATCAACCTAATTACCACCCAGCTAGAACAACCTGAAGTTCTTCCTACACAAAGGTAGCAGTGAGGCTGTACCTGTGCTATGAAGGTCTCAGGATTTGGGTTTCAAAAGCTAAGAGCTAAGATTCTGTTTTATTCAATATCTGGAGAACAATTATGTTCTTCCTTTAATCAGGAAAAGCAGAGTACAAAGCTATGGAGTTCAATTCAGAGGGTAGATGGAGAAGAACATTCTGTAACAACTATGTTGAATACCAAGGTATTTCAAAAATATTTTTTGCTTTTTTTTTGTTTTGTTTTGTTTTTCAGATTTTAAGTGAAAGAAGGCAGCTGAAAGGGAAAGCAAAGAGCTACCAAACCAGTGCCCTGTTTGGGGGAACAAGAGATGTCCTTGTGAAATCTTAACACCAGTTTTACTTTTAATAAATCCCACATGCCCTAAGTGACTACTTTATGATTTTAAGTCTATAGTTTCTCATCCTCTATTAAGTCTAATGAATGTCCTCAACTTCTCTGACTTGTCTCTGTTTCAAAACATGTAAGAGTCTACTCTTCTGACTAACCTTCAGATTCCTAGTCTACCAGGAAGTCTTCTCTGAAAATTTATATCCCAATGACATTAAAGCATGTGGCTGGGAACACTTACTTGATATCAACTACATTCAATAGCAAGTGATATTTTCCTAGAGTCTTTATTATTTCTCCTTTTTAATGTTTTTATAAGTGCATTACAGATAACAGTGGGGTTCATTTTGACATAGAATGAAATTTGATGTGCACTGAATATAATTTGCTCCTTTTCGGACCCCAGTATCTCCTCTTTCCCTCCCTTTTCCCTTCCCCGGCTCCCCTTCCTCTTCTCTATTGGACTTCCTTTTATTTGTTTATTGCCTTTAAAAGTGGTACTTCCTAGACAAAGTTGAAATTGACTGTGATATATTCATATATGTACACAGCATAATTTGGTCAATATATTATTTCTTGAAGGCAAGTTGTCTGATTTATTTGTTTTATCATTCTGAGTAGTGTTATCCTATTGAATTTTTAGTAAGGATGAAAATATTCTATAATTTTTCTATCCAATTAGTAACCATGAGATACATGTAACTACGGAGCACTTACAATGTTGCTAGCTGAGTCTAAATAAATATTAAATTTTATTTAATTTGAATTAATTCAATTTTAAAGTTGCTTATATGTGGTTAGTGGTTATTAGTGGTAACTATTGGGCAATACAGATTTGTAGTGCTATATGAAGACTAGATATTTAACAAATTTTGTGGAATGAATGAATGAGTGACATACTGAAATTTTCTCATTTTCTTGAATAAGAGAAACTTTGGATTGTGTAGAGGGAAATGGGGCAGGAGGGAGTGGGGAAAGGAAAGATAGTGGATTGAGACAGACATTATTACTCTATATACATGTATGATTACATGAATGGTGTGAATCTACATTGTGTACAATCATAGAAATGAGAAATTGTACCCCATTTCTGTACAATGAATCACAATGCAGTCTGTAAAAATTAAAAAAAAAAATAAAAAAAATAAATATCTGTTATATTGAAATTTTCATTTGGGAAAGTATTAAAAATTATTTACAGAAGTGAAAATTCCAGACTTACATAAGAATAAAAAAAGTTAGCTTTGTAAGGGCCTCTGGACATTTAAGTTATTATATGCCAGAAAGAGACAACTGAGTCTACAAAAGTCAAGTGTCCTTGCTACAGAGCTGTTGTGGGAAGAAGGAAGCACTAGAAGATTAGGTGCCTTTATTTTCAGGGAAATATTTTTGCCATAGTATCCCAACTTTTTATGGATAATTGAAAAGGAAATTTGGTAATCTATGTGCATGATTTCCCCTTGAAACTGAAAGCCTATGTAGTGTCTTGGTTTGTTATTGCCTGGAAGCTGACCTGGAGACCAGGATGAGACTCCAGGTAGTTTATTTGGGACACTTGAAGAACACTGGTGGGGGAGAGATGCAGGGAAGGCTAGATAACTGTGAGGACAATAACAAACCAGATACAGTGGGAACTTGAACTTCCGGGTTCCAGGATTACAGTTTAAAATGTGAGTTTCAGAGTTATCTCAGTGAGGAGGGTTGAGAGACTTCAAGTGAAGGAGCTGAAATTTTGATTTTCCAGCTCCCATCTGTCAAAGTTCCCTGCCTGGGCAAGACAGCAGAGCACAATGAAGAGGTAAGGTCAGGGAATACTGGGGCCACCACTCCACTCTATTAGCTTAAGATTCATTTATATCTGTTGCTCAATTAGTATTTGTGGTATTACACGGATATATATGGAAAGATATTACATAGTTTAAAGGGATAAGAATAAATATAACTCTTTCATTTTTTATGTCATAAAATCTTAATAGATTGAAAGCTTTGGAAGATAGATATCCTAGAAGCTTGAACAATGACTAGCACAAAGTGATTTCTAAATCACCACCATAACTTAATCTGATCCAGATGGTATTCTAAGGAGTGGCATTGTATTTTCAAACTATATCATTCTTTCTACTTTAGCAATAACCATAAATTTACTAGTGTCAACTACCACCTCTGAATATTTTTGTACATTAACTTATTATTTTTTACATGATACTATGCCACATGAACAATTTACTTCCATGAAATAATACTAAATCAAAGGAAAAACAGATTTTAAAAAATAATTTTGGGGGAGAAATGCATCAGCATTTGTAATTTACTACATTATTTCAAATATGGAGATCTTTTATAGAATTACTTTTGGGTTTTAAATGTGGGGAGAGAGGCCTAAGAACTTTATTTCCTTTTTTTTTTTTTTTTTTTTCTTAGTGAAATGCTAGGAATTGAACCTAGAACCCTGAATAAGCAAAGCAAATCACTGAGTTTCATCCCCAGACCAAACTTTCATTCCTTATTCATATATGTGTTCAGAGTTAGATGAAAAGTTAGCAACATTCTGGAGTAATACAGATGTGGCTGTGAAAGGAAAGATATATCATTTCTCCCTTAATTTCCTCCAAATATGAGATGCTAATGTACTTTTGTCATTATCTACAATATATATTGAATACCCAGTAGGTATCTAAGAGAAACAGTTTTTCTGACTTTTGAGCAGGTTTCAAGTTATTTCTCCGGAGGGATATTAATGTCTGTGGAGCATATCTAGTATCTTTATTACGGTATGATTTACTAACCAGAAAGTAATAAAATGTAAATATTTCATCAGAATTATAGTGCCAGATATAGAACCATTCAGGATACACATAGGGTAATCTTGGGTAAAAACGCTGTTTAGTATAACAAAAAAATAACCTTCTATAGTTTCCCTTCAATATATTTACATTGATTTTTAAAATTCTATTATAAATACTTTGTTATCAAATGTAAAATTTTTAAGTAGATAGCATAATTCTAATAAAACTACAATGTTGCCATGTTCTAAAGTTTTGTGACCCAACCCCTAAACTTTTATGAATCGAAATCTAATACTATTGTGAGTTATTTAGATGAGATCATTAGGAAGTATTTAGGTCATGAGGGTGGAGCCCTCAAAATAGATTAGTGTCCTTATAAAAGAGGCACTAGGGAGTTGCTTTCTCCCTTCATCCTTGTAAATGCAAGAAGGTGCCATCTTGAACCAGGATGCAATTCTCATCAGATGCGGGTGGGGTCTATGGATATCTTGTTTTTGAACTTCTCAGTCTACAGTACCATAAGCGATACATTTCTCTTTATAAACCACCCAGTGAGAGCAGCCTCAGCAGACTTAGACAGATAGATATAGATTCTCAATTTTAGTGAGAAAAAAGTTGTAAGGAAACCACATGTATTTCCATATTGACACAGAAAGTAATAGGAAAAAATACTTTTAAGAAACTTACTTTTGAGCATAGATAGGAAAGTGAGGAATTTAGATAATCTGAGAATTATCTTTAGCTAAGAGATCTTCAGAAGCTTTTTGGTCTTTGCCAGCATGACTGGATAGTACATCTGGAAGCCTCAACTTGGTATTGCTCAAAGCTAGTATTACGATTTCTCAGTGTTTTCTCACCATCTACATTTGATGACTTTTCTTCTTTCTCTCTCTTTCTCTCTTTTCTTTTTTTTTTTTTTATTAAAGAAAACTTAATATGATTGATTGTGTAGGGGTTTCAAAGTGCCTGTCAGCTTGTGGTAGTTTTTACTGACATATAAATGGCAATAAATACATAAAATGGTGCCGTAAGAGTGCGAATTTTCATTTCCTACCAAGATTGTAACTTACTTTGAATTTTTTAAGTATTAAATATTCTTTCAGTCATGACATGGAATATATTTTGACAATTTTAATTAAATAAAATTAAAAATCTTTTGCTGATCTCAGAGTTAAATAAAAATGAACTATTATAAAATTTCAGTCAGGAAAATACTAGTCTTATTATTTTCTCATGAAGTAAAACAACAACCCATTCGATTCATGCTTTTTTGTACCAAAACAATTTGATTACCTATTTGCAATATATTACATAGGTAAATTACCTTTACAAATAAATTGAATAAAAATTATATTGAATTAAATTAATTATGAGTTCTAGGATACCTTACAGTCTTTGCTATGCAATGATATATTGGGAAATAATGTTGTTATATGTTTAACAAGAGTCATGAAGTTAGAATGAGAAGAGTCACGAAATTAGTGATTTTTCACAAAATAAATATTAGAAATTTTTTGATGAACCTGGAGTTTAAGAAAAATATTGAATTTTGATTAGTGTCTTGGCTATTTCACTTAGCTTGATCATTCTTGAATATTGATGACATGTAATTTCAGAATGAGCTAAAAGAGTTTAATAACCTAGAGAAAAGGTAAACCAATTCCTGTGTGGCCAGATCTATCTGTCTTAATGCTATTCTGGATCAGAATCTATCTTGATCTACATAGTCTCAAGCACATGAAATGATATTCAATTTTGTCCGAACAATGTTCACTAGAATAGATACTCTGTTGGATATTATTTCTAGAACGGTATTGCAAATATATTTAAATGTCTATTTTCTTCTTCTGAAAATATAAAGAATCAGTGTATTTGTGCTATCATCTCAACTTCTAATCAAAAGGTTGAAATATAATAAAGAAGAAAAAAAATAAAACTCTTGTACAGTAGCAAATCAACCAAGCTGGCACCGTGTGTTTGCTGTATTTAACAAAGCAGAGCAGTAAGTCTAAATCAACCCTGAATTTGCTTCTGTAAAGGAGAATTATTATTGACATTTCCAGCTTGAAGGACCACTGAGAGTGAATAAGTTGATTGTTGTTCAATTATCTAATTAAGTTCCAGGAAAGATGTGAATCACAAGGTCAGCTCGAACTGGAACTGAATTATAGAAACAGACTAGTATTGGCAAAAAGCAGACTATAATGATCAACCAATATATAATGCAGAGTGACCCTCTTCATCAGTTATTTTATTGATAAGTAAAATGTATAAAACTTTAAACTTCTGAATTAAAATGACAAAAAATCCAAAGAATAATGAACCATGGATATTTTATAAGTGTAACTATATAGATTCTCTAATGTGGTATCTGAAAAGCCTGTAAGTAGGTAAAATTAAAGAAGAAAGTTTTTCAAAACTACTTCTAGCCCAGATAATGAACTCAAGTGTTGAGAATAACAAGGTACCAGACAACATTACTATTAAATTGAAGTATTGACTCTTCAAACTGTCATTTAGTGATACAAAAAGAAGGAAGATAAAAAAAAATCCATTCATCTTTCAATTTTTTACATTTCTTAAATATGCTGTCTACCATGTGCACATCACAGATATAAGTCAATTAGTACAAACGGTAAGAATGTTTGAATAGTGAAATTTAGACGGAATTTCACATTCATTATAACCAGCTACAAATAAGGTATGTGAAAATTTTTTCAAAGACTAGAACCTGTGTAAAGAAGTATAACCATTCTGTTAATTACCAGTGCAGAAGAGTAACTATGTGGTTAATTACCAGAAAGGTACAGAAAGGTCCATATATTCTTTATGATCGATTGCTTCTATGATAGAATGACAGATGTGACAAATTGAGGGAAAAGCAATAGATCCAATGCGGTTTTATTTCATACAGGTTTAGGTTCTGTCCTGCATGCCAACAGTCATCAATAAATTGGGATATATTGTCTTGTTTCAACTAACATTAGGTTACGGCACAGAGCTACAGGATCATAGAATGAGTTGTATTTGATGGGCCATTGCCAAATTCATGTGACATAAGTATGTTCCACAGTGGTTGGTTTCCAGACCTATTGTTGAGCATTTTAATCAGTGACTTTGATGATTGAATCATGAACATGATCATTAATTTTGCAGATAAGTTGTGGAGAGTGACATCTCCAGCACTTTGGAGGAAAAAAAATGAGAATATAAAATAAGCTTAGGAAATTCAACAAGTTGTCAGAATTAATTATAATGAAATCCTGAAGGGACAAATGAAGGTTATCAAGTTGATTGAGAAATACAAGGGTAAAAAAGTGGGGAAATGTTTCATAGGCTTAACATGACTAAAGGAGGTGTGAAGCCCTACAGAGAAAGGGGTGGAGGTGTCAAATAAGGGTGCAGTGCACAGCTGGGTTTAAGGGAGCCAGAGAATTAGTTAACTGGAATGAGGTAATGACAGTACAGTGTTGCGGACACAAGGGACTAGGAAGGCTTGGGATTGAAGCTAGGTTCCACATTTCCCAATTTCGAGATCATGGAATAAGTCATGCTGTATCCAGATCTCATTTGAAAACTGGAGATCCTTAGTTCAATTAAATAAAAGCTATTGGAATAACTAGTTTAAAAAAAAAGCCACAGTGAATTTGTAATCTCTATCCTAACATTGATTGTTGAAAATCTTTTTATTTTTATGAAGGTGATAACAATCTCTCAAATTATAAATATTTAATTCTCATTTAAGAACTTGTGGAGAGTTTGAAACAATTTAATGGACTTAACACCCTTTATTAGAAGATGTTAAGTTGGATTTAATTTTTTTCTTTTTATCCAATAGGTAGTACGAACATTTCTAAAATACATATGAAACTAAATATTTTATTTAATTTATTTAATATTTTGTTTCTAGGGATCGAACCCAAGGGCACTTACTTACCCACTGAGTCACATCCACAGCCATTTTTACTTTTTATTTTAGACAAGGTCTTGCTAAGTTGTTTAGGACCTTACTAAGTTGGCAGGGCTGGCTTTGAATTTGTGATCCTCCTGCCTCAGCCTTCCAAGCTTATGGGAGGATTTGAAAACTAAGCATTTTAAAATTGCTTATTTATCTAAAAGTTGTACAATTTGCTTATGATATTTGGGGAGATTTAACTTTTGTTTTTATCTAAGGTTAGTAGATTCCATGAAGTTAAAAAAGTTTTATTTTATTTTTTTCAAGTATCAAAAAGATGCCTACAAAAACCACTTTGATCAGACTGAAAGTATTCAGATAAGGTTCAGAGTTAAAAGAGTTTAAATATTGTCTAAATATTTCTCCAAGTTTCTTGCTGGCTTAGTATGCCTTTTATTCCTTTTCAAATTTGCTAACTAAGAATGCTCAATTCTTTGATTTTTACTTGCCCAAAGTCATTACTACTTTAGTGATTTTTCTCATGCAGTTAAATAAATCATTATTTCGCTATTTACAAAAACTTCAGTTTAATTCCTCCTTTAGGTAGAAGAAGGAAGGGAAAGTCAAATCTCTATATTGAGTGCTGACATAAGAAAATAGAACCCTGTACAAACTAATTGCTCTTCTGCTTGCCAGGGACACATAATTTTGGAATTACAGTCAACCCTTGGTATTCTCTAGAAATTACTTCCAGGAACTCTTACAAATACCAAATCTGTGGATGCCAAAGTGCCTTATGTAAAAAGGTAATAAACCCACATATAACTCCCATACCTCTTCTTATATACTTTAAATCATATCTTTAAGACTACTTGTAATACCTAATATTTTATAAATACTATTTTAGTATCTGTTACACTATATTGTTTAGGAACCAATGACAAGAAAGATAAGTCTGCAGTCAAATGCTCTACCACTGAGCTAGACCCTAAGATTTCATCTCACCCCAATTAGAATGGCGATTATCAAGAATACAAGCAACAATAGGTGTTGGCGAGGATGTGGTGAAAAAGGAACACTCATACATTGCTGGTGGGGTTGCAAATTAGTGCAGCCACTCTGGAAAGCAGTGTGGAGATTCCTCAGAAAGCTTGGAATGGAACACCATTTGACCCAGCTATCCCACTCCTTGGCCTATACCCAAAGGACTTAAAATCAGCATACTACAGAGATACAGCCACATCAATGTTCATTGCTGCTCAATTCACCATAGCCAGATTGTGGAACCAACCTAGATGCCCTTCAGTTGATGAATGGATAAAGAAACTGTGGCATATTTATACAATGGAATATTACTCCACAATGAAGAATGATAAAATTATGGCATTTGTAGGCAAATGGTCGAAATTGGAGAATATCATGCTAAGTGAGATAAGCCAATCTCAAAAAATTAAGGACGAATGATCTCGCTGATAGCGGATGAGGACATATAATGGGGGGTGGGAGGGGCTAGCATTAGGTTTAGGGTTAGGTTTAGAGTTAGGCTAAGGAGAGCGGTAAGAATGAAGGAAAGAAGGACTGTGTAGAGGGAAAAGAGGGGTGGGAGGGGTGGGGGGGAGGGGAAAAATAAAATAAACATCATTACCCTATGTAAACGTAAAAAAAAAATAAAAAAATAAAAAAAATAAAAAAAATAAAAAAAAAGAAAGATAAGTCTGTATATATTCAGTACAGTTGTAATACTTTCCATTAGAAATTGGTTGAATCCAGAGATGTGGAATCCATGGATGTTGAACTGAGTATACAGGATCTTTGCATTTGGAAGGCTGAATGTACAAGTGACATGCAAATGGAGCCTCCAAATTGTATTTTGAATACACCACTTATGGAATTAAGCTTTGATGGGGTCATGGTGGAAACAAGCCTAGGGGAAACTGCAGAGGCAAATAAAGGGACTCAACTGCTCAATGTTAAAATAGATAATTTGAGGATTTTTCTTAAGGAAAATAAAAAGCATTTATGGTTTCACTTACTACTGCTCCATTATCTGAAACCCACAGACTTGACATAAAAAACCATTTCCCCTGATGAAGTAGTTTAATTTGCATACATGGTTTACTACACACATAGATCTTTCTACATATTCTAATTTATTGGTACAAAATTCTCGTTGATTCAGAAGAATTTATGTTAAGATGACTTGGTAATGTGAAATCTGTTCAGGAAGATTGGAAAACCATATTTTATTTCCAGCAGACTATACCATTAGTTGTAACAGTTACATCAAAACCAACCCATATTTACTCAGTTGCAAACAATGCTACATGGAACATTTTACCCCTAAATAAACATGCTATTTATTCAAATAATACATGTGTGGGGGAAACAAAAGAATTGATGCCAAAGTCCCGTAGCAACAAGAAATCAGAATGCTTCTACAGACATTTACATCAAGTAGAAACACTAAAATAACATAAACACATTAAATTTAGAACCCAAATATTTAAGGATAATACATCTTAAAAATTCTGTGTTTTCTGAATGTAACAATATCAGCATGTTTTGTTTTTCTTTTGCAAACCAACTCTTCCTGCTACAAGTATATAGGTTGAAGTCTCTTTTATTTTCAGTAGAAACCAGAGCTATGTTCAGCAAAAATCTTAACTTTAGTTTTTAGGAAAAGGTTTAAATATATTAATTAACATCAGATATATTAAAATGTAGATTGTGATTGAGAAGATTCAGTATTTCTAATATCTCCAGATGATGTTCCTTCTGCTTCTCTGATTCTAGAAGACACAGGGAAATTTTACCAAATCTTTAGGTTACTACCAAAGTGTTGATGTAAAAAAAACTTGAATATCTAAAGAAGAGGATAAATAAAATGTGGGACTTATGATGCTGTCCTTAAGATGAGGCTAAGGAAACTAAGCTCATGAAAATGGCGCCAAATATGGAAGCCAACATCCCTATTTCTTTTAAAAGGTAATGATGCTTTAAAATTCTTCTTAATAAGCATAATTTTTTTTTCGGTGCTGGGGATAGAACCCAAGGCTTTGTACTTGCAAGGAATAAGCATAAAATTTTACTATGCCAACAATATAATGCACTATATGTGCACTAGTATTCTATTTCTATTTCTAAGTCATATGATTCTTCTTAAACCTTTTTCTAGAAACAGATTTGAATGGTACCTGGTATTAATATATATTTATTTTATTACATTTATTATTATATAATTTATATTATACTATGTTAAACAAAATAATATATTGCAGTGTTATACTATAGTTAGCAAAATGTTTGTTATGCTTACATATCGAATCATCATTAAAGACAATGTTTGATGGCATTTAAAGAACAAATGTAACTAATGATAAGATGCTTCCAAGGAGCTTAAGGGGAAATGTAGTAAAGATTGACTAACCTTCTGCTTCTTAGGTTAATAATAAACAATTCTACTATTATCATTATTTTAAAATCTGTGATAAGAGGGGGAAACGTGGAATGAACATCAGATTTTAAATAAGCAGACCTGAAGTAAAATTGGTACTTGTGTGATCAAATTTGCCATGGATTTTTCTGCTTTCAGAGTTGAAAATTTGCAGTAATAACTTACTCTTGGAGAGCTGTGATTACGAAATAAACTAAGGTATGGAAGGTCCTTGCATTGTTTCTGGCCCTAGTCGCTTACCTAAAATTATTAGCTTAAACTGTTGGTACTCTTTTTGGTATGAGGGACAGAACCCAAGGGCACTTACCCACTGAGCCACATCCCCAGTCCTTTTTATTTTTTCATTTTGAGACAGGATTTCACTAATTTGCCCAGGACCTTGCAAAGTTGCTAAGGCTGGCCTTGAACTTGTGATCCTCCTGCCTCAGTCTCAGAATCCCTGGGATTACAGGCATGTACCACCACACCCAGTCAACTGTTGGTACTCTTAATAACCTCACTTGCTGTGAGAAGTATATTAATAAGAATAAAATAAATCATCTTGCACCATTTAACTCATGGCAACTGCAATAATATTGATTTTTATCTTTTATTTAATCTTCAGTGCCTGAAATTTATATTTCAAATATGAATCATCAAGTCTAAAAGATTCAAGTGTTTTGCCTAAAGTCCAATAGCAGAACTGATATTCCAATTTAGACTTGTTTAAACTCATAGTTCCTAGTCTTTCCACTATAATAGTGTTCAGAACAATTCCCTATATTTTGTCATCTGTCATATGGGATTGATAATATGGACCATGCATACTTATTTTGAAAGTTAAACCAAATAATAAGTATTGAAAAGTCAGTGCAATGACTGGCACAACATTAGCAGGCAATAGTCAGTTCATGAATATGTACATGGAAGGTATGCAAGGGAATATTGGATTTGGGGGAGCCCCTGCTTACAACTGAAACAGGCTGCATAAGGTTTTCCATCTTACAACTTTATCAGATTCTACTCCATCCTTTACTACCATCCTTTGTGCCATTGCTTCTATCAAGCCAAATATAGCATAACATTATTATAGCAAAATAAGCATTCTGCCTTTTTTGGATTCCTGGCGGAATATTCCAAACACAATTTTCCTTTTGCTGATGCTGTTAATTGCACAAATGCTCCTGTCATCTTGTTTCATCCTGTGGTTTCATCCTGTTTTGACTGTCGTGTTGCCCTTCTGCTGGTCTCCCTGTTGACAGACTTCAGCTGGTACCTAGTGCGCCTTGGAGTCTGAGAGGCATCAGCTGCAGCAAATAGAAAACTTCTGCTTCACTAGCTGCCAGACGCAAATTTGTATTAAATTGTATTTTTAATTCTCCTTAAGAGAATATTCTTGGATTAGTGTATGAAAGATGTTCTTTCTTCTTCTGTATTTAGAAATATCTAATAAATCTTCTTCCCTTTACTCATGTGTTGAATTAGTTGGAATGAAAAGAACACCAATGTCCCTTTCTAAGTTCCCAATAGTGTTGCCTTTTAGAAACTACCATTTATCTTTTATTAGCAGTTTTAAGACTGATGAAATTGAATTTGTTACTTGTAAAGTAAAAGAGAAGACAGGGATGTCAAGATTGGTAATGTTCTCTCTCTCAAAAAAGAAAAAAAAAAAATGTATTCCAGTTCTTAGGCAAATAAATTCCATGAAAGTGGCTAACTTATTACATATTTTTTGATATCTGTGCGTTCTTAATCTTCCATCTTGCTTCTTCTATAATGTTTGTGATTTTTATCTTATATGAATCATAAATATCAAATATTAGAGACACTGGAAAATACAGAGGACTTCTATTCTCTTATATGTGGATTGCTAGAAATCTGTATATGGAAATGGGAAGTTCTATCAGTGACCCAAGTCCACAGGTATCCTTGAGTCCAGATGCTATCATTTCATACCTGGACTAATATAAGACTAATTGTCCCTATCTGATTCCTCTCTAATCCAAAGGCTTTTATGTAGTCCTATAAGACTTCATGCCTCTACATTGTTGTTTTTAGCATGTTGTAGACCTTTGTGCCTAACCTGTGTCAGCTTTCCATTGCTATGACCAAAATACCTAACACAAACCACTTAGAGGGGGAAACACTTGTTTTTGGCTCATGGTTTTAGTCCATGGTTGGCTAGCTCCAATGCTCTGGGTCTGTGGTGCAGCAGGGCGTCAGAGTGGAGGCATGGCAGAGCAAAGTTGCTCAGCTCATGTGAGCCAGGAAGGAGAGGGGTGAGGAGGGAGGGAGAGAGGAAAAGGCTAGAGATAAGATATAGTGACCAAAGGCATGACCTGCTTTTTCTCCAACCATTCCCGACCTGCCTACAGTTAGCACCAAGTAGACATTCATATTATTAAGCCTTCAAATTTATTAATCCATGAGTGAGATTAGATCCCTCATGATCAAATATTTCCTACAAGCCCCACCTCTAAACCTTGCTGAACTGGGGACCAAGACTTCAACCATGAGGCTTTGGGAAAAACACTTCAAATCCAAACCACTTCTATATCTGTTTAGAGAATTATCCTGTCTCAGTTGTATTTGGTGCTATAGAAACCAGTTTTCTGCCTTTTCCTGTGGCTTATACATCAGATACTACTTGCCCTCCATTTAATTCTTCTTTATACTTGGGCTCTTGAAGGAGTGTCATAAAGGTAATAGTAATAGTTGGAGTTTGTTTCTTAATTAGAGGGGTACCACACTAAAGGAAAGACCCAGTTGTAGAATTCTTACTCTGAATACACTCCAAAATTCCTGTCCATCTTTCTTACTTGTAGCTGCCCAAATCCTGCCTTCTGTTCGAATATTTGAGCTCTGGTTATACTTAGAGTATTTTATTTTGCTTATTTTAGCAAGAGTTTAATCAAACATCTTTAGATACTTGCAATTAAGGAATTCTGCATAACAAATTCTTACTTTAAATTTTTGATGAGAGTGATTGTCTATATAATGACACATCAGTTCCTTAGAATCTAGGTAAGTTCTACTCTCTAATATTGCCAGTTACTTTAATCCAAAGAAATGCTGAGGTAGACTGTTTTATTCATGTATATTTGTGTGCATGTGTGGTGTGTGTGTGTGTGTGGTGTGTGTGTGTGTGTGTGTATTCACTCCCCAGAATGGGATACTCTATCTCTATCTCTCCCTAACTACCTCCTCTTATTTGAACAGTATTTTCAAGGCCCAGGTTCATTCTCTGTCTTCTGTGGAGCTTATTTTCACTACTAATCCATGATAGCATCTTCTCCATTCAGTTTCCTTGATAGTTGTTACTGTGTAGTTAAATTTAACAAGGTTCCTGAGCATGGTTAGCTCAATAAATTGTTCATGTCACCTTTTCCTTTTATTTCACCAAGTAGAATTCAAACTAGTATGATTGGTTCCAAGGTTTATATCTAACTGACTTCCTACAGTGTTTAGAATATTTTCTCACAGAACAATTTTATTATTCAATTTGCATTGTGTCTCTGTATTTTATTCTTTCTTGTGAAGTTTATTTCCTCCTATTTTAGATAGCAATAATTTGATTGCTTTCCTCTGTTCTGACATGTTGGTATATTAATGATGTCATATATTTATTAAGGGGTTTCATGGAAGATCCAGATTGTATAAATGGTGGTTTCCATTTGCAGTAAAGCAGTATTCAAACATTAAGAAATGACTCGGTTAGTGGTTTTATAAACTGGCTGCTACTAATGTTTATTGAGTACCAGTCAGTGTCTTAGAGTTTCAATATAGATTGAATGTGATATACTCATTGAATTTGCTCAATATCCCTCTTGCAAGTTACTGTGTTTACCATATTTTTTATATTGAAGAAATGAACTTAATGAGTTTGAAGAGGTTATTCAATATTCCTTAGCTGATAAGAAATAGTGGAGGAGTCAAAAACAAGAATTCTGTCTTCAGAGCCATAACACTGAACAATGATGCCATAATGGCATCATTACAATTCATGGAAACAGATCAGCAAAGGAAATTTTAAAAATATACAGTGATTTAAAGCAACAACTACTCCTCCCAACGACTGTAGAAGAACTGAAATTTATGTGGTCATCTACACAATGTAATTTTGAGAGAAGCTAAAAGGACTGACTGTTCTTAAGACACCAGGACAGAGACACAGTCAAATGCTTTCAAAAATCTCCACTGGAATCTTTCATTTCAGAACATGCCCTAACTATTTAAATACTAGGATTTTTCTACTTGAGAAAGTATGTGGCGTTTTATGTCAAATCTCACAAAAGCGAATTTCAGCTAAAGTATTTCTTGAATACTTCATTCTGCAATAAAATTTTCATTGGATGAAAAAGATTTTGCCTCTTAAGACCACTGCATATAAAGGGTAGAGAATGCTCCAGATCAGAGAACATCAAGGAATCAAAATAACCAAACCTGATCTAATCCTTGAGTGAATCTTAGATGGAAATAAAATACCCAGACAGAAATTATTCGCATAGTTGAAAACATTTGAATTTGAACCTGCGTATAAGATAGTATAGCATGAGTGTTTAACATTCTTATATTTAATAACTGTACTTATATTTTATATTATGTATTTATATTTAATAGAACTTGTATGTTAAGCAAATAACACATATGCTATATGTGTTTGTATATGTCTATGTATGTGTATATATATATATATATATATATGTCAGAAGGTGGTAAGTCAAGTAAAATGTTTAATTGCACTGCCAAGTAATTGTTTTATTTGAACCAGTTCCATTATTACAAATCTTCTATGAGTTTGAGGCTTTTGAAAAACATAAAAGGTTAAGAAATAACCATTTGAAAAGGTATAAACAATGTATACTATAGTAACTCTTACAGGAATAGAATGTCTTCTAAAATACTCATAATTTTATTTGTATAAATCAAATGCAGCAAAGGTAGTGATTCTTATGGAGACATTTTCTTATAAATCCTTTAATGATTAATTTGAATTCAGCATATAAGTAAAGGGGTTTTGTATGCACATTATGTAAGTCTTAACTATTCTATAAATCTAAAAGGTTTATATTCTGCATGAATGGAAATATTATGTAAATACATTTCACTTTCCTCAATTTACTTTTCCTTGTTTCTATAGACTTTCTGCAATCGTAAACTACACAGTATGGCAATATACAGGAAAAACATTGTATCAAAAATGCACTATTCAAATAAAAATAAGTGGATATGGCAACATTCGTAACATCATGACATGGGAAAAGACTTTTTGCCATATTACACATAGCAACATATATTATATAATATGATATACTATGTAATAGGAAATCCCACAATTATAATAGGTTTCAAAAATGTAAGTGATATAACACATTGACAAAATTACTAAGAATGTACATGATTTTAATAACATTACCAACCAAATTGACCTAATTGATATTTGTAGAACAATTAACAGAAGAATGCACATTTCTTTAAATACACAAGGAATATTATTGAGATAAACCATATTTAGGGTCATAAAGCAGTCTAAGTAAATTTGAAAGATTCAAGACAAAATATTTTTTTCTCTCCATAATGAAATTAGAAATCAAAAAATAAAGATACCTAGAACACTCCCAACTATTTTGAAATTAAATAATATACTTCTAAGTAATCCATAGGTTAGATAAAAATTTAAAAAGAAGCTAGAAATTGAAATTAGGAGGTATGTGAACTGAATAAAACAAAATAGAACATAAAAGCCAAAAGTTTAGCAAAATAAAGTTTAAACTAAAACCAATACCTCTTCCATCCTCAAAGTTTTTAAATTCAAGATTTTAACAAAAATATTAACACATTTTTAAAGTAATGAATGAAATAGTGAAAAGGATAAGAGTTCACTCATAAAAGGACCAAAATTAAGAATGTTAGGGACTAAAGATAATGCTGATGGTAGATTTGTTTTTAAATAAATATGGGATGGGGAATAAATTCAATATCTGACATGTAGGAAAACTCCAGAACACAGTTGTTCAATTCATGGGCGCTTATTAGAAAAAGGAAGTAGTAATTATCAAGCAGTAGACAAAGTAGAACAGAAGCACAGTTCTGTAGTTCACTAATAGCTAATCTTAAATAATGTATTAGTGACATCTTCAAATTCATTTATATAACAAATACATTCTCAATGACTATAGGATCTGATCAAATAAATACTAATTGGATACAAGTAATTTAAAGTAAATCCTCACCTAATATCACACTTCCAAAATATGATGTATAATAGAAAATTTTCCTACAATCCATCTATCAGTCAAGGCAGTGCTGGTACCAAAAATGGCCCCAAGTTGCTTAGTCTCAGTGGTACCAAATTCAAGAATTCAAAGTATCTATTCCCGCCTTTTCAAAATGACTTCTCATAAGTTTAAAAGTTAAACCTTGTTTACTTTACAAATGGTCTTGAATTTTGAACTATATACTGTAAGTAAAATGTAATGTATTCTTTGAATTGGAAAATATTAAATTTGAGAAACCAATTTAAATGAACTAAAGCAGGAAGCATGAAGATTGGAGAGTGGTATTAGAAAAATATATCAACACACTTGATAAAGTAAAGAACATGAAAACACCTGCATAATCTACAATAAGAGAAAACTAACATGCTGAATCCAAATTATGTGGTCCTGGGAGAGATAACAATGAAGACTTAATGTGGTACTCATCAAACTAAACTGATACATTAGTGACCTCTTTGTAACAATAAAATCTCAGTATGTATTCTGCAAATGGGACTGTGTGTATATAACTATTAGTGTTTGTCTATGATTTATAATTTGTTATGTATCATTGTATTTACATGTGGTATCTAGTCACAGAAGTTTCTGCTCGTTTTCAAAATGATACACTTTACATGTTGTGTAAAATGTAAGCTTTGCCAATATTACATATTAAAAAGCAAATTCTCAAATCTCAAATTTTTCATGATAAAATTCAAAATTTTCAATGTTTTACATCAGTTTAAAGATTTTGGAAAGATAAGTTTTCAGGTCTCTTTATCAGTAAGAAAATGTGTAACTTTTGTATGTAGTCAAATCATTTGTGCCAAGAAATTTGCAGTCTATATTGACAATTGTTTTTGAAATGATTTCTTATTTTTAAGATAGAATTCCTTTTGCATGTGTAAAATTTTGAAAGCACAGACACAGTTGAACTTTTCTAGCAGATGTTACAAGTTATTTTTCCAAATTGATTCACAAGACCTCTCCCTATAAACAGTACCCCAATCTTCTAACAAAAACGTTATAGACATTTAACAACTGGGATTGTCTCAAGAATTTGAAGAATGGAATGCTTTGACCATTGAAGAGATCACAGATATTTACATATACATATGTATTTCCTCCTTAATGGGGATCACATAATTAGCAGTGTTGATTAAATTCCTATCTAGATAACTACCATAAAAAATAACCAGGCTTTACTATCAAGAAGACATTCTATATAATGATTTTATTTTTGGACACTCAAATCCACTCCATGAAAGACATAGTTACTAGGTGAAGTGGCTCATCCCTGTAATTTCAGTGGCTCTGAAGGCTGACACAGGAGGATAGCAAGTTCAAAGTCAGCTTCAGCAATTACGGAGGCCCTAAGCAATTTTGGCAACCCTGTCTCAAAAGAAAAAAATAAAAAGGACTGGGGATGTGGCTCAGTAGTTAAGCACACTGTAACTGTTTTTGATTAATATTAACTGAATATTTATGTACTTGGAAATTTATGTGTCTGTGCTCTGGCAAGAGAGAAAGGAAGAATGAGGGAGAAGGTAAGGGTAAATAAGAGAAAAACAGCACAGGCGCTGTGAGAAAAGACCACAGCAAATGAGTGTTGCTTATGGACAGTTTTGAAAGTTATCTTGGGTATACTCCCACCAGTTCATGAAAGAATAGCTGCCATCTCTATTATAAACAAATGTGCAAATTCTACGAAGATCTAAATGAAAACTATCGACTTCTCTAGCACTCTCATATTTTCTCTTAACATCATTTATTAATTTCTTCAGAATTCTCACAGAATTCAATCCCACACTTGCTCTCTCAATACACTGTACTTTTGCTGAAATATCTGACCCCTGCTGGTAGTCATGCAGGATTACACACTAATTCTCTTTTTTTGCCCACAGGGATGAGACCTTCAACTTTTGCCACCCGTTCTACAATTAGCAAATGCAGATGATAAAAGAAATTACTCTACAAATTTTTCTAGGCATGCCTGTTGGAGATGTGAAATCTCCTCCTTTATTTTATAAATTATGGAACTGATATCTCAGTCAAAATTACTTGCTCAAGTTCCCATACGTTGAAAGAGTTCAAGTCTTAGTTCCATTTCTGTACTTCCTGACCCCAAAATTGATTTGTTAAGAATCCTTGCATTCACTCTTCCTATCACACTGGATTTAAGATTCATGTGTATTTTCCTGGAAATTGAACTTTAACCTATCTCCGTTCTCACTGTGCCTGGACTTGCATGAGTTTAAGATAGATAATATCTATAAAAGACTACAGCATTCCATGTTTTCCCTCAGATGAATAGTCTATTTTTTACATTTCTGAAACTAGTTTACATGCTAGGAATTTAGGTGCAAATTTATTCTCACCTTAACTCTAAAATACTTTCAACAGTACTCCTGAAGAAAGACATTTCTCTCCACAAAGGCCATCTTCCCTGTTTGTTGTCTCTGCACCTAAGTTCCCTGATTCTCCCCCACACACTCAATGTGTGCCTTCTAAACATTCTGTACTGGTTTGTCTTTTTTTCTGAACCTTGGATGGATTTTCTTCCCTTTTTCCTTATCCAAATCTACTCTTCTTCAGGGGTCATCTGAACTCCCACCTATTTCTGGAAGTCTAACTCCATAAACTCTGGTCAACAAAGAAACTTCCTTTCCTTGAAGGACCATTTTATCTTGTATCATGACCTCATCCTAACATTTTGTGATACATTAAATCCTGTTGTTTCTCCATTGTTTTATGTGTTTATATGTTGTTTCTACCCATCTTGTTAATTTCTTGAGGACAAAGAATAAGGCTTCTATAAATTCTGAAATCTTTGTCATTAATAAGTGTGCTATAACTTCATATTGATTTTAACAAGAGCAGGAAATAATCTGACATATTATCCAACAGTTTTCAAATTCTATGTTTATTTAGAGGCACATTAAATTGAAAATTAGTTCAATAAGTCTTTACTTTCTTTGGATATAACATGAAAGTATTTAATTAATTCATTGATTTGTGTTAAACTTCTTCAGAGTCTTAGATAGAATGTTTCAGGGAGAAAGCATTAAATGAAGTCAGTTATTAATTAATCTTGTTGGTAGTCATTGTACTTGTCTTCCCAACATTCACATTATCCATTTTGCCCTCCCCATGTATAGCAATCATGCAATTTAGAAGGTATTGATTTTACCCTTCCCTCTCCATTCTATAGATTGCTCTGACTGGTTTCAACAAATAAGTACTTTTTTCAATTTTTGTAAATTCCAGTAATCCTGACCTAAGACAATCACCACATGGTATTCTTCTGGTCATAAAGCTGTTTCAGAGTCCACACATTCACTAATTTTTCCAACAGGAATTCTTTTCTTTTCAGGCATATGACCTATGACACTTCAAATGTTTTAGATAGTGTATTTTGAAATTTTTATTAAATGCAACTCAAAGCATCCTCATAATTGCTTCTCTTGTTTTTGATGCTCTTAAGAAAATAATTGGAGAAGGCATTAATACTGTTTACCTAACAGAGACACATGTGCAATAAAACAATAAACACAAAGATCAAGAGGTAATACAAATTTATAAACATGAAAAATTCAGTCATAAATGACTGTTATGGCCTCTTATGAGTTGAAGGTTACAGAAAAGTTGATGAATTCAATATTACAGATCAGTGTAATGCAAATTAAAAATTAGACCTCATTTTCTTTTCTTTTAAAGGAATACTTTATATAATCTTGTGCCCAAAAATAAAAGCCTATACAAATTCACACCTTTAGATATTCTAGAGTTTTTCACAATAATCCATATTGTTTACATACTATGCCTGCCTTGGAGATTTTTTAAAATCAGCAAATGTGTTCTCAAAGTTCTTTAAATAGATGATTGGGCTTAGCATATGATGAAATTTTTTTATTTTAAACCATTCATTTTGTTACATACCTAAGTAGCATGAGAGAAAGCTTATGATTAAAAAGCCAAACAAAACTAAACTCTAAAACACTCCTACTAACTTGCCAGCATATTTTCAATCCAGGATGCAACTAGATGTCCATGTAATCCTGGATGTTATTTTGTACTTATCATGTAATAATTGAACACACTCTAATAAGGCCAGGAGGGAAAATGAATGTAAGATAATGGAAGTAAATCCATTGGCAGGGTATGTCAAAGTGTGACTCTGGATGTGTATTTTTGAAGAATGAGTAGGATTTACAGGTGTCAAAAGGAATAGCATAAGCAAAGTTACAGAGGATACAGAACTCTCAAAACACAAGGACTGCCTAGAGGATGTGGGATGTCATGAAAGTCAGACTATGGATAATGCTAAAAATATTCTATTTTATTATGCAAGCAGTAAGGAGCAAAAAATGTTTCTCGAGTAGGTGAAAATAGAGTTTTGGTTTAGAGAGGATATTCTGCTAGGGTTATGAAAGCTGAATTGGAGAACACAAACAAGAACTAGAAAAAGGAAAACCTTCTGAAAAGGGCTTAGAATATTAGCAATAGTGAAGTCTAGGGATCATAGGTACTGTAGTTCAGATATTAAAAGTTCCCTAAAGAACATTTTGATGTCTTGGTCCTCCACCTATGGGGCTACTGGGGGAACTTTGGAGGTGGGGCCTAGTGGAAGTTCCTCTCAAGGGCAGTGAGTTTTCAAAAGGGAGAAATAGTTTTAAATAGGGAAAGATAAGGTCAGTGGGGCATGCCCTTGAAGGGTATATTGGGACCCCAACAACTTCTCATCCCCTTTCTCTTAGCTTCCCAGTTACCATGAAATGAGCATCTTCTTCTGCCATGTGCTCCTGCCATGATGTATTTCCTCGCAACAGGACTAAAAGCAACAAGGCCAGCTAACCATAGACAGAAATCTCCAAATCATGAGCCAAAACAAACCTTTCCTCTTTTCAAGCCGATTATCTCAGGTGTTTGTTAAACTAGAGTAAAGCAGACTAACACACAGGTAACAGATACCTCTGAAGTAGAACGGACAGGACTTGGAGGTCAGGCAATTATGGGGAAGGAGGAGAAATAAACAGCACAATGACTGAAGCTATGTGAATATGCAGTGATTTCTTGTAATAATCAAGAAAGTGAGTCCCAAAGGAAGAGTATCCCCAAGGACTGGGTTGAGTGGTGGGGGCACTGGAACCTATTATAAGAGCTATGCTGCGACTTCAGGAGAGAGACAATAGGAATGAAGAATATTATCAGGAAAACAGTAGAAAGCTGAAAATGGTGCCTTAGGAAACACAGTAACTAGGTGATGAGGGAGGGCAAAGAGGCAGATGAAACCAAGAAAGGAAATACAGGGGGTGGCGGGAGGGGATGAACAAAATAATTGGGAACATCCCATGAGGAGGGATTTTGTAAAAGGCACAAAGAGATGTTATTAAGTGTTGCAGGAAGATCAACCACTATGAAGTCTGAAAGCACACAACTTGGGTTCAGCAAATAGGAACAGTTCTGAGAAGACATTTGCAGTACTGCATTGAGGAGAATGCAGATTAGACCAGGCTACTGATGAAAATGAGGACAAAGGAAATGCCAGTGTGGACCATGTGAGGTTTGGGCATTTGGGGGACCGAGGCGGGTGGTCAGACTCGAGAGTCTTTAATACGGATGGAAAGGACTCAGGCTTTTTGTGGGTTGAGAGAAAAGTTAAAGGAAGGACACAGGAGGGGAAAATGCAGTTTAGGGAAAGAATCCTAAAGTGAAATGTGGAGTAAAGGCAAGAGCACAAAGCTCGAGGACAGTGCTAAAGGGCAGTGAGTTTTCAGAAGGGAGAAATAGTTTAAAAATTTTTTTTTTCTCTGTGAGAAGAGATTTTTTAAAAAGCCTGTCTTTTGACAAGAATGGCAATGTGAAATTTATCGTTAAGGAACTGGACTATTCAAGTATTAGATACAACACAGAGCATAAGATGTAGTAAAATGTCAAGATTATTGTGCATACTCAGATAGATGTTTATGTCAGTTATATGGAAAAAGTGTTCCCACAATGTGGATTTTTGTTGCAAAAGTTGAATATTGCTTATATTGAAAAAAAGCCTAGAAAATTACTTAATAATGGAATGGCACATGAGAACCTAACTTGTAAATGAATTTTCAAACATGGCTTGTGCCTGTCACAAATACACACCTTAGGTTCCAATCATTTTGGCACACTAACAAGTTTATTGAGGACCTGGAGTACCTGTTTCTTTTCCTATTGTAAGGTCAGCATTAGGTTTGCACTATTTAGAAATGAAAAAATATATATATATATGTGTGTGTGTGTATGTCTAGATTGGAGAGTAAGGTGAATTAGATATTAATTTTTTAAAATGATACATTAACATGATTATAATATGACTAAAATCAAAAGAGAATAATTTAATCTGCACCTATAATATGCCATTGTTGTGCCAGTTGGGAACTGTATAGATGACCTATTCATGCTTACAGCCACCCAGTGAAAAAGAACCTGAGACTCAGAGAGGTTCACAAACTTATCCAAAGGCTCAAAGCAAAGCCAAAACTGAACTCAATACTGTGTGTAGGATTTTGATTTCTGTATAGTCTGTGACCATGTCTAGTGACATTATTTTGCTTCATTTTGAACAGTTGATTATCTTCTGTTAGCAATTTTGAGACGTTTAACTTATCCTTTATTATTATTTTCTCCAATAGGTAAGTCTGATTTTGTAATGAACCTCAGTCTTTTACTTCCTTTCTGCTTGGTTGGTACTGTCCCTTTGCAATGCTAAAGCAATCTGTGAGGTAGTAAAATCACAGCAGTTTTGACTTCAAAAGGCTGAGCATACTTTTTTTTCTTTTTTACAAGTTCCCACACTTATGTGTGGATGAGTCAAACAAGAAAATAATCTGCAAATTATACAATAGTAATAATAAGTTTGAAGGAAGTTTGAATGACTTGCTCTGCCTGTAATTACTATATTATCTAGAGGGAATCCTTGAACTGAATGGTAAAAATGACTTATTAAACAAACAGTGGACTGCATTTCTGAACACCAAAGACTTATTTATGTCTATTACCAAACATGAGCCTATGATCTTTGTCAAGTTTCTTAAACTCTGTGTTCTGCTCTTTCCTCAAATATACAAAAAGGAATTTGTCAAGAATTCAACATATTTAAGAAAACTATTGGATAAGCTCTATTTAATAACATCCTAAGACTTGCACTTACTTTAAGCTAATGCACTTACTTAAGACTTGCACTTACTTTAAGTTATGGAGGGAAAACAGATCATATTCTTTTGATTTTTACATATAGGTTAACCTCTCACGTAGGAAGTGTTCAGAAGTCAGAAGGAAAAAGACTAGTTTCATTTATTCATTCTTTTCCTGATATACAAGTCAAAAACTACTTGCTTGAACTCAGTTAAATATGTAATTCCCAAAGATCTCTCATTTTCCGAAGAGAGTTGGAATAAAAGTCTCACTAAATACCTCTGGATGTAATACTGCAGTCCACATTCTTACTTCAAATCTCATGTGATTTACTGTCACCAACATTTCGGAATGATACCAATGCAACGCTACTTGACAAACAAAAGAGAAGCTATAACCGTATATTGTCATGAGCGACAAGTTAATGTGTGGTATTTTCTGGTGCTGCCCTTTCCAAAGGTTCCAACACACAAACATCAGCCTGAGTGTATTTAAACAAGCAGCGTTTGAATTCATTCCAGCCTTTCCATTTACAGCAATTTAAGACTATTTGTATTCAGGAAACAAACTAACAAGGGACAGCTGTTTCTACACTTTGCTCTTACTTACAAGCTATTTGAAAACACTTTGACAAGCTAAAAATATAAGGGAGCATCCTCTTTATAATCTTTATAATTTAGGATATATGTACGTCAGGTAAAATTACAGAGACCAGCATAAAATCAATAGTTTCCTTTCTAACCCAGTTTTACTAACTTATATCTTAGAATACAGGTGTGGCCTCAGTATTTAACTTGTCATGTATATTAGTCTTAAGATTCAGGAAGCAGCTTATACAAGAATGGACACTTACCATGGTTGGCCCCCAAATACATCTATTTTATGGAGCATGCTCATGATACTATGGGGCCACACTCTCAAGCCCACCTTTAGGTGAAGACCACTTTGTCAACATTTCATAGTATGAAAAAGTTATGATTTAAAAATAAAAGAATTCATCCACCGATTTCCAAAGAGGAATTCAAGGATGACACGGGTACTGCAACTATGTCTATAGCAGTTGAATACCACTGCACCTATGTTAAACTGTCTCTTTTGTTACTCAATCAAATAACAAAATTATGGTGAATGATGACCCAGTGAGTGTACTATTTATTATCTATACGGTGGCTTGCAATGCCTACACTTGAAGAGTTCAAATTTCGCATGTCTTCAGGTTCACACACAGCCAGAATTTCAATAATGATCATACCTATTGGAAATTTACCTTCCCTAAGAAATTAGTTTGGAATCAAACTCTAAATTCCTTCCTTAGCATGTGACACTTTTCCAGCCACTTAACACACACACACACACACACACACACAAACTCAATGACTGTATCAAGAAGAACGCTTTCGATTTTAAAAGAAAATCTCTGCAACAAATTTTTCCTGTTTCGTAGGATGTGTGAGAGTTGACTCTTTTCCTCAGATACCACATGTTCATTTTAACAAAAGAACAGTGTGCATAGGAGAAATGCTTTTCTTTGTAAACTCAACTGAACCAGTGTTAACAGTTTTAGGAATATGTTGTGTTAATGGAGTGGGGTTGCACATATGCATGTGATTATTTTTAGGTAAGTAAATTACCTTCCAAAGGAGCCAGATGGCTCTAGGAACACATCTGCAGCTTTGGTTTTCGTTTTCTCACTACTCACACTGATAATGACAGGGTCATTGAGGAGATGGTCGCAAGCAGTCCTAGGAACAGACACTGCTTTGTCTGAAAAATAGGATAAATGAGCCTGAATGATTTTTTTTAGCTAAGACTATAAGAGGGTGGACTTCCATTATTGTTTAACCAATTGACAATATTTTTTTTTCATGGTTACTATGCATAGGGTGAGGAACTTGTTGAGAGCTATTAAAATGCTGGGGGAGGTAGGAGAGGAAGTCTGCAGACTGAATATTAACCATGAAATAAAGATGGCTTATTCTGGGAGGAATTTTCGTTTGTTTATATTGGAGGAAAAAAAAAAAAAACTATGACAACTTTTCATCTCATTCAATTCTAAAATGAGGAACATTATTGTAATGAAACAACAACACATGATATAACACTATTCACGGCATATCCTGCCAGTGTGCAGACATCGACTTACTGCCTTTTAGCCTCAAATCTATCCTTCCTTGCACTGTTTAATGAAAGCTGGAGCTGGACCCATAAACACAGCTCCTTTGCCAGTTGGCAGAATGTTAGGCTTTGCTGGTACAGGGTGTTGACGAGAGTGGTGGACCTACAGGAGAAAGAGGTTCTCTTTTGATGCTGGGGTGATGTAATTCCTGCCCCTAGAATGACTGCCTTTGGAGTGGAGGGCACTCAGTGGTACCCACTTTTCAGCATGTGTCACCAGCACTCCCTGTGAGAAGATTCCTCTTAGTTTTACAAGTTCCCAACAGTCGTGTCCTAGGAGTTTCAGTGGGTCACCAGCAGATAACGTCTTGCTGAGCAGCCCTGGTCTGCATCACCTCAGCAATTGCTTCCATCCAATGGTCCCAACACTTCCCTCTCCAACAAAGTCCAACAATTCCCTCTACAACAAAGTCTGAATCTCAGTGTTCAGGGACAGGATAGGAGTTGGGGACTGGAGTGCTTCCAATTTTCTTTCTCCTCTATTTCAGCCCTAAAAATAGTAAATGTTCCCTATGTCTGCTTCTTTTGAATTCTTTGGCACTCTATCTCTTAGTGTATCTGATTATTAGTAAATATTACATTTTCCATGTTCAAACCACTGCTGGGGCTTGTGTCTCCTGACTGGACTCTGATAAATTCAGTTAAAATATTCAGGGTAGGAGGAGTAATGTCAAGTCTCAATAAGGAAACAGATGGGCCAGCTGAAAATAATAAAGTTTGAAAAGATATGAAAATGCACAAAACAGGAATTCGTGAAAGAGAAGAAACCACTGGTGTAGTGGCTCGCTCTTCATTACAATCTGCCTTCTCTTCTACAGTAACAGAATCAAGAGTTAAACATGTGACTATCCAGGCTGCCTGTATTTTCCTGCCTCTGGTGTAGTTCCCTGGCCATACGAGCAAGCTCTTATCAGTAGAGTGTGAGTAGAAGTGATGCATGCTCTGTCCTGCTCAGGACCTCTCCGCTATGTCCACTTCCTCCTTTCCAGCTAGAAGGCAGATATGGAGTGAGTTTGCTTTAACCATACAGATGACAACAACACCATAAAGGATGCTGGAGTGACAACTCAGAGGGTCCTGGTCTTAATGACTATTAGGGGCAGAGTTGTCATATAAACCAAACCATATAAACCTCAAACCAGTTTCATAAGCAAATTATTGTAGTTTTTAAGCTACTGTAATGGTATAAAAATTTAACCACTATAGACATCTAAAGAGCATAGATCACCACCTAGTGATACCAAGTACTCAGCAAATGTTGTCTATTTTTATTATTAGTTACTATTTGTATACTACCTGGAATTCAGCAGTTTTTCTGTGTTTCACTAACAAAGTGAAGGTTTATGGCTATTATTGGGATATATGCACAGAAGACTTTTGTTAACCTTTATTCATAATTAACTGTGACATTCAAAAAATTTATGGAATATGCATGTGTGCTAGAAGCAAAATTTTATCATTGAGCAAGGTAGACACTGTCCCTTGCTTCATGGATCTTCCTGTCTAATGGAAAGGATAGATATTAAATAAGTAATTAGAAGGGTGATTTTGGAAAAAAAAAAGCCCCATGAGAATTCAATTATTGCTGAGTTATTAACTCTAGTTTATTCATAAACAATATTATGATACTGGTCATAAAGTCTTCCAATATATCTGGAAAATGTTTTATCTGAAAAATGCCACCAAGCATCAGATTATAGGGGTATTTGATGTCTACTTTGGGAATATAACACTAAAGTTTGCCATTTAAGAATAAAATAGATTAGTCTTTTATTATTTATGCATTGTCATACAGAGGGAACAGCAATGGAAGTATTTTGTCACTGATATTATTTATAAATTGTCAGTGCAGTATGATAAAGAATAGAACAACTTTCAGCTGGTTTATTACTGTGTTCATTGATGGCACCCAGGGTGGAACATTACAACTGCCCCAGCCCCTAGGTAGTCCCCCAATTTCTCTAATAATTTTGAAAATACACAAGCAATAAATTATAGAAAATAGTGTTTCATTTGAATTTGGTATTTTGTTATTTATTATTATGTTTACAGAGCATTTATTATATGCTAGTCATGGTCCCAAACACTTCCCAAATATTAACTCTAAAATCCCTCATACAATCTTTCGAATAAGATAGAAATATAGAAAGCAATAATTTCAGGATTTAAGTTCAAAACTATTCAGCTAAAAAAAGCCAGTGATTTTTCTTTCCCAACTTTGTAGATGGAAAGAACAGCAACTGTCAGAAAGGGAATTAATTTGACCTCTTTGAAATGTTAATTGAATATTTATTTAAAAACCCAGTATTTGCATGGTTGAATTACATAAAGGAAATAAAAAATACATAGATTTGATGAACTGATAAAAGACATCTTGAAATTATTAAAAAGAAACAGTTTAATTCTGAGTGTGTGTCATACGTAACCTATATACAAACATAAAACAAAATAATATCAATATGTTGAAATAACATTACATTAAGTATTCAATAGTGTTTGTTATTTTGGTTTAGTTTTTTATTTTCTGTGGTATTTGGAATTGAACCTAAGGTCTCATACTTGCTAGGCAAACATACTACCACTGAGCTACATTTCCAGTGCTTTGCAAATTTTATTTTTAGATAGGGTCTTGCTGTGTTGCCAAGGCTGCCTGGAACCTGCAACTCCTGCCTCAACCTCCCAAGTACCTGTGACTACAAGCATGTACCACCATGCCCGGATGTTTTTTTTTTTTGTACTGAGGATCAGACAGAGGGACCATAGCATGCAAGACAAGCATTCTACCAGTGAACCACAGGTTACATCCCCTTCCTATTTTGGGTTATTTTAGCAACACATAAGATTATTTCCTGAATTTAAAAAGATTGTTTTAAAAAATTATGACAGAATGTTACTATAATTACACATTGAAATAATCAATTGAATTATTTCAATTTGATTTCTATTTCATCTGTTTTCCAGGGTTCATTCTTGTAAATCAAACATCATTTACTCTTACCTATATCCTATCCATATATTATTTTATAATTTTTAGAACTCAGGAAAGATTATTTTGCATTTTACAAAAACAACACAAATAAAGACATGCAGGGGAAAGTTTATGGCATAATTTCAAATAGTACTAGTTGGTGATAATGATTCATAGTGAAACACATACAAAAAACCTATACTACCATACCCATTGTAAACAATTCTTATCCTTCAATCAACTACAAAAAAATAAAAAAATAAAAAAAAAAAAAACCCCCACATTCCCACATTCAAGATACAGTAGTTCAGAGAATTTGTCTATCATCCACTGGAGCTTCTTGAATAAACTAGTTCATGTCAAGCTATTATAATTATTGTGTATAATCTGTTGTTTCTGGCTAAAATGTTCCATTTTTAGACATTTAACAAAAACAAATATAACAACACTAACAATTATAAATTATAAATATTACAATTATACATAACAATTCTTTATTGGCATTATAATGAAGACCATAAATAAATATAATTCTAAGGAAGTAAGATTGTATGTTATATATAAATTACATAATGTAAATTATAAGAGAAAAATAGGTTTTACTACTGTATACTTAATGGACTTTTCTGTAAATAAAAGGACATTATTTTTTGTACTGATCCAGCTGGAGAAATAATTTCATTCTGAAAAATGTCATGCTACGGAAATTTTAAATAATATCCTCTCCTATGACAAGAAATGTGCATGTTTGTATCTGTTGAAAGAGTGAATGATTGAGAATGCTAATGGTGAGATTACAATATAATTGTTTTTGAAATTCTGATGTTTAAAATCACTGCTTTTCAAAGTAATGTGTACAAGAAACAAATTGATCAACAGGCCTTCTCCAATAACTGACATGTTAGCAGAGCAATATTGAACCACGATTGAACTTGAGTCAGACTGTCACTCATGATTTACCTGGTGGAGCATTTTGTTTGAGTGAAAGTGAGTTATGTCTTTGATTAGAACACATGGAAAAATAGAGTCATCAGAGAGACAGAATAGAGATTGACCTGTTTAAAAATTTCTATTGAACCAAAGCCAGTATTTATCCTCATTCTCCCAATGTGGACTCACATTGGTACCAGGAAAGCTGCTGCTACAATAGTGAAGCAGTTGCTATTGTTTTGAATACTATAAGCTACTAAAAAGATAACTAGCATATTAGATTATTTTCTTTTGGTGTTTTTGTATGCTGGATGCTTATTTATAAAATTAATTATCAACTAATACATATTAACATTTCTCCACTGCAGAGGTTGATCTCCTAGCCTAGAAGTTTAAAAGTAGTTGCAAAAATCCCAACATAAGACTCTCTCCAACAACAAAAGACCCCCATGATTTCTCTCTTGTTAACTGCCCAGAAATCACCACCATGCCCTCTGTTCCTTGCCTCAGGTTCCATAATTTTAACAGATGTTTCCTATGGTTGTGGAAGGAAGCATCCAGTAAGCTCTGATTACCCCTTCAAGGACAGTACTGTAGTCACGAAGTGCAATTGCAATTAAAGCCCAGTAGCTTAAGAGAAGGTTGAGTTTAACAGGGGATTAGAAAGACAATATTTGTTCACGTCTCATCTACCTACTACCCATTCCCCTTTTCCCTTTGCTAACTCTTACTTATTCTTTGGATCTTAAGTAATTATCATCTGGACAGAGATGCCTCCCTGAACCCTAAGACTGAGTGAAGTGCCTTGCTGTATGCTCTTAGCTCTTCTTTTGAATAACTCTTTGTTATTTATTTTCCTATGGGCCTGTTTTTAATCTAATTTAACCCTAATTCCCAATACCTTATCTGTAACAGGCACTCAAAATATTTGTTAAAAAGGATGAATTGCTGAGAACAGTGAAAGCCATCATACATTATCCTTTGCTGTGAGATCTAAGATGAACCCTTGAGGGATGAAAAGCCAATGGTGAACCATCTTTTACTACCCATTCTTTATACATTCCTTTGTTTTGTTGTTTGAAATCACAGGTCTCAGGTTTATTTGTTCTATTTTCTCTCTCTCTCTCTTTTTTATTTTTTATCATCAGGAATACCAATATCCTGATGATGCTCTGAGGAACACAAAATACTTGTATTTATAGTAAACTCCATAATAGTACAGGTAATTTTTACCAGCTTAGTGAAGAACCATACAGCATCCCATTTTTTGTTTCTGTGCAGAGACTCCAAGAGTTGATAATAATTCAAAATTATTTTTAATAATTTAATGACTGACAGGTTGACATGAGGACAAGTTATTACAAACTAGAGCAAGTAAAACATCACATCAAAAGTTATTAAAAACATAACTATCTCATATTTTAGGCTGACCTTTCACTTAAAAAATAATAACAAAGCACTTATGACCGCTGAGAGATCCTGAATCACACACTTTAGATCACTCAATGATTATACTTGTTCACAAAGCATTTCCTGATGATGATCCTGTTACTCTTCCAATTGCAGATTGCAGGACGTAATCATGTCATGTCAATTCACTTTCAACATTCACTAGAAGTGGAAAGTATGTGTTTTTATAAACACATACTAAATTACATACTTCTTTAGGGTGTCACTGATAGTAAAATTCTGAATTCACATTTGGTGTTTAAACATGAATGCCTTATCACTCCATTGGGGACTCTCACTCACCCAAATCTGTTCTTTATGGTGTCTCATTCCCTGTCTTGGTTGCAAAGGGACTATCAGGCAGTTTAAAAATCTTCTCTGGTGTTATCCACAGGCAGTAGGTGAAAAAGTTTTGTAAGGAGAAAAAAACCCTTACCAAGAGAAAAAAAAAATACTTGGATACTTTGTAAAGCACTTTGTAGAGATGGAAACAAATGAAAAAGCTACAAGCTGTGGAGTTCACTTCCCTGGTGTGTCTTTGCTGTCTGTATAAGCAGGATTTAATTCAACACTGAACACCACTTTGGAAGTTTACTTTCCTCAGAAAAGTGCAGTCTTGAGGAGAAACTAATTACTAAATATGAGTGAGGAAAGGGAACAATAGACCAAAGCCTAAACAGATCATTAAAGTTGTTACCAGAGGGTTTCAGAGGCAGGAAGAGGCAGAAAATGGTATGTACATGTTTGACATTTTAGTATTACACCCTCATTAGCTGCTTTCCAAATTCTGAAATGTTTGACATGTAATTTAACTATCTAGAAGATAGGCCATTTTCTCTGGTCCTTAAAGAATGATTATGTTTAAAATAAAAAAAAATTTTTTTAATGAAGAAAGATTTAAAAAATAGCAAGGTATGGTGTGACTACACTTTTAGAAACTTACAGAAAATAGTAGAAAACACAATATTCCTCATTTAGGACTCTCACGAGTCACAGTATTTTTAATAGAAGTGGTAAGTTGCTTACTGTTGATATTCTTAAAACTTTTTGACTTTCTTGGATATTATTTATTGCTATTGACTGGGGACTGGTTAGCAAACATTTAAATATTTGTGCAAAATTGAGTTTAGAGTACTTCAATTGAATGAACTCAAAGCCATCTGCAGCATAACTACATAAATTTCACAGACTGGAGTGTGGATGATTTTCAAATGATGTAACACTATCAGAGAAGAGGTAATATTTGCAGTTATTCTTCATTGACTATTAATACACTTGATGTTTAAAAAAATTCCTGCCAGGTCCACTTAAAAAATGTAGGTGGTGAATTTCCTTAGCTTGAAAATTCAGCATAAGTGGTATTGTTCCAAAACAGGATCAGTAGCTTAGTTACCCTATCAAATGGGTAGAATTTAATAAGACCACTTCATTTTTTCTGCTTCTCATATCTAATTTCAGGGTACCAGATTAATAACTTTTAAAAAAAATCCTAAGTGCACAGAAATCATGACTACGAATTCCTTGAGTACAGAAGTTCATGTTCTCCAGTCTGAATGTGTAGCACTCTTGGATTCTCAGCAAGTGAGTCTTGTTTCTTCTTTTTAGCTCAGTAGCCTGGCTTAAATATAGTGAACTTTTTAGCACAAGTATTTAATATTTTTCCAGAAAAATTTCTCCTGTTATTTATACCCATTTTTTTTTTTTTTTGGAGCAATGTGAAATAAGTCTATTATGAAGACAGCCACTGGGTGAATTATCTAGTTTCTTTTATATTTCTTGAAAGACATGGTTTTCAGATCCATGTCTTAGTGAGAATGTTATTGTAAAATATAATAAAACATGATGAGTCTGTTTTACATAATAAATATTTAATTGGTCAATGAGAAAAAAATTAATCTTTATTGTGTGTATCATACTGATCCAATTACTTTAACTATGTCAACCAAATAACTTCACCATACCTCATCACAGAAATGAATGTTTTCAGTTTCACATATGCTATGTGTACTCTTCACAATGACAACTGCTATATTTTTTTGTACTGCTTTGTGAAGGGAACAAAAAGAAATGGAAAGAAAGAGACAGATCAAACTCCAAGCTTCATTTAAGCCTTCCTTCCACATATACTTCTGTGCCCTATCTCTGGACACAAAGTTAGAATCCATAACTTAGGTCATCACCTTAACTGTCTAGCCTGTACATTAATACATGCAGAGCCCAGGAATGAGACAGTTGATATTTTTCTATTTAGCTGTATTTTAGTCTCATCATCACTATATGAGAATACTTGCCTTATGGACTAAACATTTTGTGTGTAATTTGTCTGTTTAATTTTAAAAGATATAATGCCATTTTTTTGTTTATTTTTTTCTGTATTTTTTTTCAAATAAATTTGAGATCTTATTTTTTCATTACAGAAAAATAAACATAAAATGGTTTATCTTTTAAAATTAAACAGACAAATTTGTATTTTAAACTAGTATATTAATTTTATATTAGTTTTTCACTTTCTCACTTATTTTTACATGTATTTAGTTTGCATTCTATTGTTTGTAAAACAATAGAGACAACTTTTTCATCAATAGCACAAAATGTCCTTTCATCTTCCATTATCTCTAATACCTCTCTATTGACCAAAATAGACAGGTTGGGAAATATTTAGTTGCAAAGTGATAAATTTCTCCTGAGAATTGAACATTGATCACAATGAAAATACATTTTGAGCTCTTTTGTTAGAGCATCAAATGTGGAATGAATTAGAATATTCACCTAATTTTCATATTACATTAATTTCACCAGTTTGGAAATGGTTCCTTACCATCACTTATCAAATACAAAGTGATTACAGACTAAAGTATCATTTGTCTCTATTCATTCTTTTAAAGTTTTCTTAAAGCAAAAGGCAACATGTTTGAACACAAGAAAGAAATATTGTTTATATGCAAAATTATTTTTAAAACTTTTGACAAAAATGTTGAATAAAACAATTATATATAAAAATCATCTAGTGATTACATTTAAGGGAAACAATCTAAATTTAAAAATATATTCTAAGTCTCAGGTTTATATTATCTTTGGATTAATAAATTTTTGTGGTACTTTAATTTTGAGTTTTTGGCTAAGGATCAATGAAAGTTAATTTAAAAAAAGTGATGTTATTTAAACAAAGGAAATGTCTTAAAATAACTATAGTCTTGCATATGTATATGTAGTTGGATAGAGGAGACACAGGCATAATGTTCTTAATGAACTATGACTGTTCTTAAAAGAGTCTGTGTACTATGCTAATTCAAATTTCCTGGTAGGGATTATTTTAATATTCTTCCAAGTTCTGAAGTTTGACCAGTAGAATTGCCAGTACAAACAATGAGCTGTATTTACTTATTCAGCTCTTTGAAGACTCTCCTAAGCAAGTGTCTTTTTGATTTGTGTAATACATGGTATTTGGAAAAATATGTGTATGCTAGGGTGGTTTTATTGTGTGAAAGAAATTATTTAATTGGATTTCTGATCATGCTATTAATAACACTTGCAAAAACTTTCGTCTGGTACTAATTTTGCTCTGCATGTTTCACAACTGTACTTATTCCTCTTAAACATGTCAACTGGTTATCTATTAATGTTTTATGAGTACATTTTAGAGAACTCCACTGTCTTATTTTAGTTATGAGTATCTTCATTTGAGAACTAGCATTTTGTTTCTATGTGCAATGGAATATTTTCTGTGACAAGGATAAACAAGACTGCATAAATAATTGATTCTTATATAAAAATGAAAAAGTCATAGATGATCAGTGCTTCCTTTCTATTTTTCTTTTTCTCAAGTTTTTCTTTTTTGAAATTCATGACAAAGCCTTCTGCTTGACTGTAATCCCCCAAAATTCTTTTCAGATCTAAAAATTGCTCTGGAAATTAAGGGCTGAAAAGTTCAAATAGCCATAATCCTTAGGTGAGAAATAGCTTTGTGCAAACATATTTTTAAAAAATCTTTTAACTTTAAAAGTAATATCCTGTTTTAAATTTTAATTGTAATATGTATTTGTTTCAATATGAGAAATAATGTCATAAATCACTTAGAAAATAAATTTGATAGGAAAAAAGAATTTGAACATCATCTGAAATTGTGTCCAGCTCTCTGAACAAAAAAATGCAGCACAGATTCAAAGAAAAAAGTCAGCCAAAGATTCTGGAGAAGAGTTAGATACTCCATCAGGACTTTCCTCTTAAACCTTTCTTTATTTGACAAATGTTAGTACTTGATTTTCTAGGTCTGAGGACCCAGGACCAGGAGTTAAAAGTTGTCTGCAAGGATTATAATTCACCAAAACTACGCTATACGGACAAGCTAATCATCAGATCCTGGATAAAATGTAATATATCCAATATATACAACATGGCACCCAAAATAAAACATTCCTGATATCTTCTGGCAAGTGAGAAATGGTCAAATGATTTTTTCTGAGATCTATTTAATTTTAATCTCAACTTCCAGAATTTCATCATTTTTAAGATCTAAGTAACATAATTTTGTTAGTAAGTAAATGGAGTGAAAATGCACGTAAAAGAAAAAACAATTCTGAAACTGTTCTTTCTTCCTGAAATAAACAATAGCTCTATTTTATCTGAGTCATTATACCTGGAGGAATTACACACATACCAATAACTATGCCTATCTCAGAAACATCTGATTACAAAGGCCGGACTTCTCTCAAGATGTTGCTGGATTTAGCTAATCTAAATATAGTCTTTTCCCAAACTTTGAATATTATAGACCTTAGTAATGAAAATCTTTTTGAAAAAAAAATGGCTGCTTATTAGTCATGCAACACTATGAGTTTGTCCACCTCATCATGAAGTCCTTATTTAGTAATGAAACACTGATTAACACTGATTAACTGATAGATCACTGATTAAAATGATTCATTAGGGAAGTAACTTGCATCTTATTAATGAACAACCAAATTATCTTCATCTCTCAAACTGTCATTAGTTTAGTCATAGTAGGAATTTCTCCATGATCACCAAATAGTAATTCTTTATTTCTTAATACCTTTCTTAATTTCAGAATGCTAGATCTTCCTACACTCACAAATGGAATTTTAAAAGCTAAATTACATAAGTTTTATACTTCAGTAAACTATTCCTCATTCTTTGGGAAAGTTGCCTAAAATATTGTATCCCCAAACTGCTAAATATTCAGCACAAGGGTAATATTCAATAGTCTCTCAAAGCTTTTAAATAGTGTCCTTCTTCCTCCCTCTGTTTACAAATTGAGAATACTGCTTAAGTTTGTTTCACGTCTGGTTGTCTTTCTCATATTTCATTCTTGAGATCAAATATGATAAATATTTGATTTCTATGCAAATGACACCAAATTCTGTTTCCAGTTCAGTTACCTTCCCATTGTCACCTGTGCTATCTCTATGAATTTATTATTTGTTATGTCTTGGTTCACCCCAAATTCAATATTGTACGATAAAATCATGTTATAATACAAAAAAATCAAAAAGTTTGGGTTGGGTTCTTGGTGCAGTCTTGACAAATTGTGTGACCTTCAACAGGGTCATTGGATATCTATGAACATCAGTTTCCTTGTATCTAAAATGTGAAGCTCAGAGTGGAACTTTTTATCTCCTTCTAATCAAGTATGCTGTCATTGCAGAATTAAAATGAGTCATCTTTCTTCAACATGTTTTTTTTTCAAGATTCTCCAGTTTTCATGATTTGTATCCTAATTTTCCACTCTATTAAGCTCTTAGAGTCACCTTAAAATTTTCCTGATATTCTGAACTTTAAATCTTCCCGTCAAAATATATTGGCAATTCATTTTATTTTGATTATTGTATAATACTACCTCACAAATCCATCACCTACTCTCCGATATAATAGTTAAAAAGCTTGTTAACTATTCCCTGGTCTCTGTTTTTTATTTTTCCATCCCTTTCTTCTTTGCTTAACTGAATTGTTTTTGCCTTAGTTTCTTAATTCTTCGCCCTCTTCCTTATTTACTACAAAAATGAGCTAAGGTGATCTGAAGACAATGACTAGTTTCCCAATTCTTAAAAATCAGAAAAAAGATGATAAGCAAGTGTGGATCCTTCAAAAGGAGTCACAAATAAGGTTAGAAGATGTCCATGTCCTTGCTAAGTATGACCCACAAATTTGGTTCTATGCTTGCCAAGAAGTCTATTGGTGGCTGGATGATCTCAATATTTCTGGGCTCCTGGAGTTGCAATGTTGTTTTTCTCCTCCTCTAGTATTCAGATGGAATCTGATTTGATGTAATCAATGGAAAATTAATTTTGCTTTGTCATGAAAGACTAAGTCTCAGGAGATAGGAGAGACTTCCCTTGCTGGACTGAAGAGTCATCTTCTACAATGTGGGAGAACCTCTGGAGAGCACCACCTGGCAGTGGACAGTAGGCAGCCTGCCCTAGTTAGTACCTGAGAGCTAAGCAAGCACTATCAAGAAAACATGATCTCCGTACTACAAGCTATGGATGTACATTCTACCAGCAACTTGAGGGATCTTGAAACACTTTTCTACATTCAAATCTTTAATAAAATCACAACACAATGAAACCCTGAGCTGAGGACCAGCTAAGTTTTCCCTAGTTCCTGACCCACAGAAATTAAGAGAAAACAAATGGATATTGTTTTAAACTAATAATTGATGTTATTAAGCACAATGGGAAATTAAGTGTTCTATTCACTTGCTAATTTATTAATCAAATGTTTTGCTATAGGTTTTAGGTGTTGTGTCTACTCTCAACAAGGTGATAATTGGGAAAGCCAGGCTCCTAAGGACCTGTGACTAAGATTAGCGCTCTCCATCCACTACATAGCTGTTTCCCTGTAGCATCATTTCCATGTTAGTCTTTGTACACACTTTACATTTTTTTGTTCATTCCCCAGTCACTAACAATGCAATGGTCAGGTTTAGCTATTCTGGCTCTAGCCTCTAGGGCCAAATTCATTAATCACTCCTGCTAGTGCAAACACTTTCCATCACAGACATCTATTTATTGTCTTCTCATATGTGAATTGGTTACCCACCTTCAAGGCTTCTTCCACTGTTCCCCAGAGATATAATTATTTATTCTTAAAATGATCCTTTCCATTCTCGTCATCCTGATTCTTTTTGATTACTTTTAAGTCCAGTGATGCTTTCTATTATGAAGTCAGTAAGACCTGGTACAATGTATGACAGATTCTATCCTTTCTCATTTCCTTTATAACTGTTTGTCTTTTCTTTTCAAGGACCATGAAGACAGGAATGTTTGTGCCTATGTCAGTAGTGTGTCCCCAACAACTAGAATAGAGTCTGCTATGGAGAAAATACTTAAAAATGTTTGCTGAAAAATACCTGTAAATTTTATTGTCAATGTCACTTATTTAAACCTACAAAGTCATAGCTAATCTAATATGGTGGCTTATTGTTTAATTTATGGATATGCTTGTCATATCTCCAATGGGATCAAGGACAGGGGTCCCACAGCACACACCCTGGAGTAAGATCAGTGCTGCCTAACACAACAAATACCTTTGGGTTGAATGAAAATAAAAATTTGGATATTACTTTTGTGTAATTGCTGAAAATAGTGATAAATGTACATTTCTCGAAAATAATTTAGGATTTTTAATTCAAGTTAATCCTATTTTAATGACTGAGATTATAACTTTAGCTGTATTTCTCTTCACGTTATATCGATTGACTACGGACAGTGGCCTTAAACATTTTAACGTTGGTAGCTTAACCAACTAAAAAATTTTGTGTCAAGTAATTTAATGACTTACAAAAATAATTATGTTCCTTAGGCATTAATTGTTCTAAATTTTTGTGAGTAAATTATTTTGTAATAAAGATATTTTAGTGATCAAAATCTCATCATAACTTGTCTGCTTAGTTGTTTCAATATTTTAATATGCTAGATTGTTTTAAAGAAGGCAATATCTTTTTAAAATACCTATAAATGATGCTATTTCACTGAAGTATTCTAATCCATAGCAGATATTTTTAAAAAAAGCATTCCTCTTTTAAAGAGAAGTCCTTTTAAAACAGGGCTGATGGTATGTAAACTATAAACTATTAACATACTTTATTGTTATGTTTTTAAAAGAACATAAACACTCTCAGAATTCACTCTACTTTTCTAATAAATTAGTACCAGAGGTTAAAGAAATTGTTGCAACCTAAAAGATGATTAGGGAATTTTCAATTTTTAATTAGTTAATAAGTTTCTAAGTAGGTGGCTAATAAAATCCACTAGTAGGTGTTCTTATCAATGAAAATGTCTGCAGGGGGTCTACCATATCTCAGTCTGTCAATAAATGATAAATATTGAAATTTTTCCATAAATGGAAAAGAGTCATTTATAAAAGGATATATATACCTATATAGGTTAATTTCAGGGTGAGCACAGTAGGAACTAGAACACTGCAGCTGAGAACTAATTTGTTACAGGATCCTGAACTGCATCTTCAATTACAAGCAAAAATCTGCGAGTTGAGGTTGACATAAAGGACTTTATTCCTGAGATTCTAAGGAAGAAATCATTTAGTAAATAACTATTTGCACAGAACTCAGATGTATCAATATCTCTGAATGACAGCTTGTGCAATGATTTCACACATAACCTTTGCAGGACTCACTAAATAAATAAATAAATAAATGCAATTTCATTATAATCAGAATTTTTTAAAAAAAAAATCTTCTTTCCCAATATTTAATGTGGAAAAGTATGATCTTATCACATTGATTCCAATTTCTCATGGAACCATTATAAAAACTTGACCACAAATGACAAGGTGGTAATTATTCAACTCTTAAATTGTGCATCTCACAATTTGAATTCAGAATGTGATGCTGAGACAATAGATCATGATATAAATTTTGATCATATGCAAAAATTAATTTTGTGAAATATGAAAAATTCACTGATATATATCTATATTTGTGTCTATGTCTATGCCTTGCATCATAGAGAAGTGACAGAGTTTGTCTTTTGAATGTGTTATCCTGGATTTCTGTAAAGCGGAGTAGAGTTCTTCCCCACTAATGCTGCTGGAAACCCCACTGTGTATTAAAAGGTGAATTTGCCAACCCTTTGGCTTGCATCTTTGAGAAGCTGAGCTGCTTTCTTTCAGAAGATGCACCTGCTTTTGAAGCCATGATTTTCAAACCATTTCATGTTTATTTATGTCTTTGGGCAAACACTTACTCAACTTTCAAGACAAAATTCAAGGCATCTTCTCTGCAAAATCTTGCCTTTCTAGAAAGGGTTTGCTAAGATGCATTTCTTTCATAGATCTCTGTGTAGACTTTACCTCATTGCTGGGAGCACATTTGTTTGAATCCCAGAGCAAGAATTGACTTATTTATGTTTCCCTGGGTATTCAAGAGGAAGCTGGAGAATTTTAAAAGGAGGAAAATGTATTTGTGCATGTGTGTGTGTGTGTCTGTGTGTGTGTGTGTGTGTGTGTGTGTGGGTGTGTGTGTGCATTTCCCTACATACACACATGAAATATAGGCAGACCAACACCCTGATAACTGGAATTAAAATTCCAAAAGAAATCATAGTATAGAAAGTATTTAACACAGAGACAGAGATAAGGGGAATTGTAGACAGTAAATAATCAAAAGTGAAAGAAGAAGGATTTCAAAAGAAACTTCAAAAGACTAATTAAAATCACCCAGATATAGAGAAAGCATTCCTCCAAGCAGAACCATGTAACGCATTAAGAACACAGACAGCTAGAGGAAGACTAGATGTAATCTTGGTACAAGAGAAACAAGCCTCAATACAAAGAAGGAAATTGATTTCACATCAAGGGAAGTACTGGGCCTCTTTTTTCTGGCCTGTAAAGAGAAAAGAAATATAAAGGGGGACTTTAATTTAGGACCCTGATGTCTATGTTTAGAGATGCTCAGGATCCAAGTTAGAAAATGTTTGACCATAAAAGTGAATTGAACAAAGATAAGATTTTTGTTGTATTACACCACTCCTAAAAGAAAAATGAAGAATTATTTAACTTTTGTGCAGCATTCTAACATACCAAGAAACATGTCTATTAGGGCAGAATTTCAACTCTGTCTGAGGAAACAAAGACAGGATTGCAGTGAACAGAAAACCACCCATGAGGCCAAATATTTAGATTCAGTCTGTGAGAGTTGAAGGATGCTTATTTAGATATAAATGCCAAAGACTGTAATACACTGAACACATACACAAACGCACAAATATGGAATTAGCGCAGTGGAATTAGGGGGCTCATGAACAAGAAATAATAGAGTTTTATAAAATGCTGCTTTTCTGATCTATGTAGCTACTAAATTAGCTAAATTTAATTTCTTAAATGCTAAGAAATCTAAGATATATATACAAAGAAATGGAAATAGAAAAAAAAATTATCAAAAGAATAGATGCTTAGGTACCTTTTAAAAATGCCTTTGGTGGCAGGTTATATAAAATGATATGAAGGAAGCCCTCAAGGAAGGAGTAAAACCAAATACTTTACAAAGAAAAGCAGATATTCCCAATTGTGGAAGTGTTCAGTGGAACATGTAGTTGCGGGAGAAAGAATCAAAGGAGAAGTGGAGCAGAAATAGCAAAAATGAAAGTGCAAAGGAAAGACACTTATATTGACAGAGTTGAAGGGAGAAAAGAAAAATGAAATAAGCTAAAGATAAATTCTACTTGCAGAAATTCCAAAATTTATTTATTCATTCAACAAACATTAATTAGGAGCCTACTATGTATCAGATACTATGACACAAAGTCATGAAAATGAATAGACTGCATTTCTAACTCTCAAAATGTTTATAATAGTTGGTGATTATCACAAAAAATATGATAACTATAAGGCAATACTTATCACCATCACTTTTCATTGGAGTAAGCTGGGTCTTAGAATGTTTCTGTTTTCCTTAGAATACTTTATTGCTAAATATATATATATATATATATATATAATATATATAAATTTATATTTATATATAAATATATATATGTAATTGATATATATGTAAGATTTCAGGAAATGCCTTATACTGGACTTATTAAAAATACAGAGCTCTAATCTTAGACAAATGGGGTTTAATCCTGGTAAGAGTAAATGAATTCATTTTAATGTTCTGGATCATAGTACATACTCAATAAATGTTCACTATTATTATTTATTTAATTATAAGAATAATCATAGGAAATAAATACTGCTATCACCATTATAAAGTTGGAAAATAAAATAAAGAGGTATTAAGGAATTTACTAATAATCGCAAAGGTAATAATTAGGAGAGCCAGGATTCAAATCTCGGGGCTATCTACCATCAAAACCTGAACTTGTTCATTTCCTTAGACCATTTGTTGATTGGATTATTTGTATTCTTCGTGTAGAGTTTTTTGAGTTCTTTATAGATTCTGGAAATTAGCGCTCTATCTGAGGTATGGTTGGCAAAGATATTCTCCCACTCTGTAGGCTCTCTCTTCACATTTCTGATAGTTTCCTTTGCTGAGAGAAAGCTTTTTAGTTTGAATCTATCCCAGTTGTTGATTCTTGCTTTTATTTCTTGTGCTATGGGAGTCCTGTTAAGGAAGTCTGATCCTAAGCCAACAAGTTGAAGATTTGGACCTACTTTTTCTTCTATAAGATGCAGGGTCTCTGGTCTGATTCCGAGGTCCTTGATCCATTTTGAGTTGAGTTTTGTGTAGGGTGAGAGATAGGGGTTTAATTTCATTCTATTGCATATGGTTTTCCAGTTTTCCCAGCACCATTTGTTGAAGAGGCTATCTTTCTCCATTGCATATTTTTGGACCTTTGTCTATATGAGAAAATTGTATTTATTTGGGTTTGTGTCCATGTCCTCTATTCTGTACCATTGATCTACCTGTCTATTTTGGTACCAATACCATGCCGTTTTTGTTACTATTGCTTTGTAGTAGAGTTGAAGATCTGGTATTGCAATACCCCCTGCTTCGCTCTTGCTACTGAGGATTGCTTTAGCTATTCTAGGTTTTTTATTCTTCCAGATGAATTTCATAATTGCTTGCTCTATTTCTGCAAGGTACATCATTGGGATTGGAAATGAACAGACACTTCAGAAGAAGATGTACAAGTAATCAACAGATATATGAAAGAAATGTTCAACATCCCTAGTAATAAGGGAAATGCAAATCAAAACTACCCTAAGATTTCATCTCACCCCAATTAGAATGGCGATTATCAAGAATACAAGCAACAATAGGTGTTGGTGAGGATGTGGTGAAAAAGGAACACTCATATTGCTGGTGGGGTTGCAAATTAGTGCAGCCACTCTGGAAAGCAGTGTGGAGATTCCTCAGAAAGCTTGGAATGGAAACACCATTTGATCCAGCTATCCCACTCCTTGGCCTATACCCAAAGGACTTAAAATCAGCATACTACAGAGATACAGCCACACAATGTCATTGCTGCTCAATTCACCATAGCCAGATGTGGAACCAACCTAGATGCCCTTCAGTTGATGAATGGATAAAGAAACTGTGGCATATTTATACAATGGAATATTACTCCGCAATGAAGAAGATAAAATTATGGCATTTGTAGGCAAATGGACAAATTGGAGAATATCATGCTAAGTGAGATAAGCCAATCTCAAAAAACTAAAGGACGAATGATCTCGCTGATAAGCGATGAGGACATATAATGGGGGGGGGGGGGGGTTAGCATTAGGTTTAGGGTTAGGTTTAGGGTTAGGGATAAGGAGAGCGGTAAGAATGAAGGAAAGAAGGACTGTATAGAGGGAAAAGAGGGGTGGGAGGGGTGGGGGGAAGGGAAAAAAAATAAACATCATTGCCCTATGTAAACGTATGATTACACAAATGGTATGCCTTGACTCTATGTACAAATAAACAACATGTATCCCATTTGTATACAATTAAAAAAAAATAAATATATATATATAAAAAAAAACCTGAACTTGAATTTTATACTATAGTTGTCTTTCATTGTAGTCTATGCAAAAAGTTTGACATCGGTGTGCAAAGTAAGTCCTCGATAAATATTAGTTGTTACTACTATCAATATGAGTATGCATAACCTCATTTCTCAGTCTGTGTGCCTATCATGTTAGGAGACAGACTGCTTCCATTATTGGCCTTCTTTCTGTAGCATGTTCAGTTTTGCCTAAAGGTCTTTTACTTATGGTTTCCTCTGCCAGGAATACTTTCCCCGCTTCATTTCCTCACATAATAGAGCTCTTCTGAGATTGTTTCAGCTCAAATTGTTCCCTCAAGAAGCTTCTCTGAAGCCTGTACCTAATGCCACCTTTAGTGCCATCCCCTCTCGCTAGCCAGACCAGCTCTTAGTATCCATCACTTTGTTTACTTTTACTATCTCCCTAAGAGAATGTGACCATTGCACTTGTTTTCCTTTATCCACACAAGATAGGAGCTCAGTAAATATTTGCTGAATGAATAAAGTGATTAGGTTGTTTCATGAAGCCTATGTTTCCCACAAATGCTGGTTCATGGCTCTGCTGCCCACACTTGCAAGTTTGATAAGAAAATCTGCATTTGGCATGTATACATGGTTTTTCTATAGCTTCCTGACTTAGCTCCCTTCCAAATGTCATTCATCAAAAACAAGGACTATACTCTTACGTGACTTAGTTATAAGTCATTCAACTTCTCTGTTTATTGTATTTCCTTTATTCTTTTAAACTTTTCCTGAAAGTCCTTAAAAACACTTGTAAAATTTGTTTTAGGTGTTCAGACTGGAGTCAAGTATGTAAAATAAAAAGCACAAGATGTAGTATTACACAAATATTTAATTTATATGAATACACACTTGAACAACAATTTAGTACACTTAAGTAAACCTGACACAATAAAGTAGAGAAAGATAAGGTTTGTGTGTGTGTGTGTGTGTGAGTGTGTGTGTTATCCTGTATCCTTCCCTTCCTCTATCTTTCCCTTTTCTTCCTTCCCCTCTTCATCCCCTCCTCATTCTTTTAGTTAAGCAGAAAGGAGGGGAGAAGGAATATTTTATTTGTAAAGGAATCTTCTTTGTTTTAACCAGTGCTTCAACGTAATCAAATAAAAGCCAATGGCCTCCTCTGAATTTCTAAAAAATATGCAAAAAGTGAGTCACCCAATTGTAACTATAATCTCTTACCAAGAAGGCAACCAATTATATGTTTATTAATACTTATTATTGACTTAGTTTTATCTTTGGAGGTCTTATCAAAATTGTCTTTGGTAAAATACCCTATGCCCTTCTTTCTTTTCCTTCTATGTAATGAGATCAGAAAAGCACGTCTAAATTTGAGTGTTTATCTGTGTTCTTGAAGTATACTATCTACAGACAATAAAGAATACAACTATGCTAATAGCTTTCCATAAATCATAGACTTTCAACTTCTGCCTATCTACTGGTCTCAGATACCATTTGTCCTTGTCCTTCACCCATGTGGTATATGGCTAAATATTTACTAGGCAAAGAAAAGGTAAGCTGTGCTGATTTAGTATGAAGCATATTTTGTGGTTTTGGGTACTGGGGATTGAAACCAGGGGCATTTTATCACTGAGTTACAAACCTAGTCCTTTCTATTTTTTGGAGGTAGGATCTTACTAATTTGCTGAGTCTGGTTAAGTTTTTGAGGCTGGCCTGGAATTTGCAACTCTCCTGCCTCAGGGTCCCCAGGCTGTAGGATTATAGGGTGGACCATCAGCCTGAATCACTTCAAAGAAACAATTTTTTTGCAAGTCAGAAGACATTACCCTGAAGGTGAGGGTTTTTAAGGCACCCACAATCCCTTTATGCTGGAAGACCAGTAATGATTGGCAGTTTTAGGAAGTAAATCTACAAGGTGATTAAAAATTATTTATTTGGAATAATCCTTGCCTATAATATGTTCGTATTAGAGTATTGGAAAAATGTTATAAATAATCTTGTGATTCAGTCATTATTTCTGTTTTACAAAAATGGAAACTTTGTCTTGGAAAGAATGATCAGTTTTACCACAACTGATTAGTTAACAAGAATAGAAATCTTGTGAAAATACTTTCATGAAAGTGTAGTTAGTTCATGGGTGTGATGCTTTTAAAAATATATCAGCCCCAGATTTGCCATAAGTGATTTAGTCTGGATATATTTTATATTGCTACCCATATTTAATAAAGCTATAATAAATTTTAATGAAACCTATTTGCTGTAGGGTCAAAAAATGACTTAAAACACAATTAGAACATGACATACAGAAACGAATACCACAGATTGCTCAGATATAGAAAACTATTTTTGAAGGAAATAACTCATCTACATCTTTATTCCAAATTTCCAAACAATTGATATTTTACCTTCACATGTAGTATATTTATAGGGTTTTTCCCTTAAAGTTAGGAATCCTATGAAAGTTAAACAGCCTTTATTATACCAACTTAAAAAGCTAATATGAGGACATTTATTATCAAAGAGTAAAATGCAAGTATTTCTAAATTTAGAATAAGTTTTACTTTTAAAAATATGACTTGAATGTCTGCCTTGAGTAGTTTGTTCATAATCAAAGGGATTAATGTTAATTTGAAAGTGGTAGTTTTCAGAAATTATATAAAGTGCAATATATTTCCACCAAGTTCCACAATTTTTTCAGTATTTTTCTCCTTATTTGTCTCAATTGTGAGGACATTTAAGTTGATAAGGCATGAGAGTTGACTGCTGAATGGCAAATTAAAAATTCTAAAATAAAATCCTAATTAAAAAATATCTCAGGGGCTGGGGTTGTAGCTCAGTGGTAGAACATTTGCCTTGAATGTGTAAGACACTGGGTTTATCCTCAGCACCACGTAAACAAATCAAATAAAGGTGTTGTATCCATCCACAACTAAAAACATTTAAAAAAATATGTCATAGCAGCATGGATAACAAGAATGAAAGCATAAAGTAACATAAATATTCATCAAAAAGAAAAAATGGACATAAAATATAATACATTCAGTGAGACTCTATAAATATGAGAATTACAGTATGCAACATGGGTGAATCTTTCATATACTACATTTAATTAAAGAAGGCAAAACTAATTACTACATGCTGACTCCATTTATATAAAAATTTTTAAATTTAAAACTACTATAAGGCATATAATGGGGGATGCAGTGACTAGGAGGGGACATGATAGGTGCTTCAGGGATATAGCTAATGTTTTGCTTTGTGATGCATGCTAATAAAGGTCTGTTTATTTTATCACAAATTTACAAGCTATACAGCTATGATTTGTGCATACAGTGTATTTTAATAAAAATGTTTTCTGGGCTGGGGATATAGCTCAGTGGCCTGGGGTTCAATCGCCAGCACCGCAAAAAAAAAAAAAAAAAAATTATTTTAAAATCTCCCCTGTTTAAACATAACAAAATTCAACACAATCATTTAAGGCATTGGAGACAAAGGAGACCTACTCCATGGAAAGGTGAAACCAGAAGAACCGGGCTGCATGGAAGTAGATAAAGAGGGAAGGAAAGAAGACATAAAGAGATGGACATAGAATTTTTCAAAGAGACGAGGTAAGATTTTAAAACCAAAGCATTATACTGAAATATCATTGGACCAAAGTAGACATTGTGTTTTTCTTGGGGTGCTTCAATGTTTGTACATTTAAGTTGAAAATGTTTGTTTTTCAGTTTAACATATAATATATATAATATTTTTAGCTGGAAAGACTTCATTGAACTCAGGATATGGCCTTATGAAGAAATGATACTTGGAAAAAGGCAACAGAATATTTGAAAATTTGATTAAATTTAAATGTGCATGTATTTAAAATAATGGTGTTCTCTATTCTTATTTAGAATGTTATCCTTGACTTTATTTTATTCCTTACTATATCTTCCTCATTTTTTAACAAAATAACACTGGAAAAGTATGCTTCTGCTATGCCTTGCTAATATTTAGCTTGTGTTCAGGTCGCTAACGCAGGTTTCAAAGCATAGAAAGTTTAGTTTGTAATAAACCTTATCACATAAGCACTAATTGGTTTTGGGTTTCAGCATGAACCATTGCCCTTCACTTCTGCTAGGTAACTAACAAGAGTTCATCATTATATCCATATAGATCTGGTCCAGTAATCCAAATAGTATCATAAAGTCCATTTATAAACTCTCCATTAATGAATAGATTTTGGTTTATAAATAAAGAGATTGCTGAATTGACCACAGAGATTAAACAAGGGCCTCTTCCTAAATACACAAAATGTGTAACAAGTTAGTTTGCTAAATTTACCGTTTCACACTTTATTTCACACAAAGACTGTGCCATCAAAATTTGGTATTCTAGCTACAGTAAGTATGAGGGGGTTCAAACTAGAGTATGAAAAAAGTTGCTGAGGCTTGATTTTATGATCACTTTTAGACATATTGTCTTTGAATCTTAAGAATGAATGTAGCTAAATCAGCATGACTGGAAAAGTCAAGTTATTGCACTCATGCTTGAAACCATATTGTTCCAAACCATTAAAGTTACACAACATATCCTCTGTAACTCCCCCATCAATTCCCTTGGCTTGGTGGCAAGGTTTTTTCTACAACCATCCTAAAGGCTGAAAGTTGCCTACAATTTCCCATTTTGCTTGAAAATCATAGTTACCAAAATCGACTGCAGGTTACTGAGGAGGTTTAAAGGAAACTCTCAAGATGGGCTGGAAATTTTGACTCTCAGCAGTCTGAGGCAAATCTTGAATTCTAGTCAAATATATATAGCCATAATTTTTTAAACTATAGCTCATAACTAACTAGTTGCTAAAAAAATATTTTATTGGTTTGAGCTATACTACATCATGAAAAAATAGAGGTATCAATAGTTTGTATATGGTCAAAGGAGGAAACATCTATTATTTAGACTGTGTTCTCAATTTCCTTTTCAAATTGTATGTAGCTGGGAGAGTTGTATGATACAGGAACCTATGGTAGAATGAAATGATTCCTCCAGGACTTGTTAGTTTTGGTAAGCCCTTGACTTAATACATGACATTCCTTTTTCTTGACATTCTTATTTCCTAAATCAAATTTGCTGTCCTCTAAATTGGATGGAAAAATCAAGTTTCATTTTGTGTTATGTTCTTTGTCCTTCTTCACTTATAAACTCCACATTGATTTTAGTAAGGCACTCACCACAGCTTATGAACTTGGGCAGCTTCTTTGAAAAAAAAGAAAATGAGATCGTTTGTGAGTCCAGTTTTCCTGGAGCCTGTTCACGAACTAATTACTGCATCTGCAGTACAATAGCAAGGGAAACAGAACTGAACTGGAGGCTAGGAAAGGCAATCAGACAACGTGCTTCTGTCTGCACAACATCCGGAGAGCCAGGATGCTGCCTTATCTTGTGCTGTATACAGTGTACCACCAACAGTCATTAACTTCTTGAAGAACCCCAAGTGTAATTTGGAGTTGCTAGTGCCTGCTGCTCCTTCATAGAATAGTTTCCTAGGCCATTAAACAGTAATTTGTGTTGTACTGCTGGGAAAAAATGAAGCCCTTGTGATGTTCTTTTTAAAGAAAAAAGAAAAGAAAGCATAGTTTATAGACATAGAGACAATGGAGGACGTGGGCCACTCAAAACTACTGGCAAGCTCAGTGCACAGGAAAATAACCACCCTGCATCTAAGGGGACAGGATTCTTTGTGCTTTTTGACTCCAAGCAAAACTAGCCATGCTCTAATGAGGTACTTTCCTCCTGACCTCTGTGAAGCCACTGACATTTGGCATGTTGGGCAGATAGATCAAAAGTGGCCTACAGCATGTATAAATGTTTAACACCCAGGTGTTCGACTTGACATTTTCTTGCTATCTAGCAGCTGCCTGATTATTTAAGGATTACCAACAGTCATTGAACATGGAGAAAGGTCCACCTGTGCTAATCATGTGCTATAATAGGATCAGCATTCAGACCTAAGGTTCTTTTGATTATCACTGTTAAACTTTCCCTTAGGTCCCCTAGCTTGCTAGAGGAAAAAGACTTATTGAACTGTGCTATATCAAAGGCCCTACTGTTGAAATATTAGTGGACATTTTTGAACTCACAATAATAGATGCTTTTCTCTTTAAGAGAATCAGATAACAAATACAAAAATTTCTACTGTGTATCTTCTATATCATACTTATGAATATTATATATACATATCTACATACATATATAGTATATATAGATAGATGAAGGGACACAGTATAAAATAATTTAAAATATCAGAGTATTTTATACTGTCTTATAATGTAATTAGTACTAAATTAACAATGTCTATATTAAAAGACAGTGTAGATGTCAACTATAATCCCAGTGACTCAGGAGGCTAAGGCAGGAGAATTAGAGTACAAAACCAGCCTCAGCAACTTATTGAGACCCTACCCAACTTAATGAGACCCTGTCTCTTAATGAAAATATAAAAAGGGTTGGCAATGTGGTTCCATGGTTAAGTGTACTGAGTTCAATCTCTGGTACCAAAACAAACAAGCAAACAAACAAACAAAAATACTAAGAGACAGTACAATCTGAAGTGCAGGTCTTGTTACTGATTATTTATTAGATGTATAAACTTAGACATATTCATTTCTCTAAGATTGAGTTTTCTCCACCTGGTATGTTTGCTAAGACAAGAATAATAAGCAATGTATCTGGTATAGTAAGGGCTATACTGTACATAGGGCTCTGCTGACATCTTTTATTTCAAATAGAAGCAAAGAATACTGGAATTTTTGAGGGTATATGTTATGTTAGGTAGAGGGAGACTGCTGAACATGGTTTCCTTTAGTCACAAAGATTTTGTTCCAAGTCTACTTTTGATATTAATAATTTGGTATATTATAGACACTCAGTAAATGAGTTCTGTTTTTTTCAGAACTTCTCTCTTCCTTTTTTCCTTCCTGCTTTGTTAATGATAGAGTGAGAATCTTCTATAAAGAAGTAGAGTATTGATGAGATAAAAGAAAATTCCCTGCCTTTAATTCTTAATTAAATTTCGTCCCTCTATCTGGACTAATTTAAAAGAGAAACTTGAATAATTCTTAAGTTGGTTCTAAGCTGTTGCCAATGTGGATTTATGTCCGTGAGAGCTGCTAGCTATCTGAGTGCTGAGTTAGGTTCCTCCTCCAGGATGGCTACCTGTGCCTTCCTGATATCATGATGGATTGTCCAGGAAAGCAAATAACATGTGTTTTGTGAAAAATTTTGCAAAACAAAAACAACATAATATGATAATTGTTATTGAACTCTAGCACTTGTCATAGATCCAAATATCTTTGGTTCTTTGGATTATTTTTTGTTTGTTTTTTTGACATTCCAGATTTTTAAAATACATTTCATTTCATATGTTAGTCAAAATCCCGGCTTAATCATTCTTGGCTGTGAGGTGAGTCACCAGCTTCATTACTTCTGAAAGACAACAAAATGTGCTTCTCATTTGCTATTTTTGAAGAAATACTGAATAAAATGCATTTAGAGCATTATGACAACAAAAGAGAACTTTATAATTGTATTGCAGGAAGTCACACACTCTTGGTATTTGGGGGTTATGTGATATGTCTTTCTACATGAAATTTTCTTGGCTTCACAAAAAATTTTAAGCCATACATCTGATGAAAGTAAGTAAGAATGATAAAGTATTGTCAACTATGGGCTATAGGTGAAATGAGGTAGCCATCTATCCTCATATGGCCCACAAACTAAACTCTTCTTTAGTTAACATAAAATGGTTGAGGGCTGGGTGTACAGCTTGGTAGAATACTTGTCTAGAATGTACTAGACCCTGGGTTCAATCCCCAACACTGCAGGAAGGAAAAAAAAAAAAATCAAAAAAATCCAAAGAATGTCATCTTGTAACATGTGAAAAGTATGACATTCAAATTTTAGTGTCTATATGCAAAATTTAATGAGAACATTGCTATATCCATTTATTTATATATTTATATAGCTGTATTCATTCTTTAATGGTAGAATCAAACATTAGTAACAGAGACCACATGGCCCAGAAAGTTGAAATCTTTAAATGGTCCTTTATAAAGAAATATAACAACTCCTTGCCTGTGGAATTAATTAAAAGTAAGAAAATTTAGTGTCCTCTTATGTTAATTAAATCTAGAAAAATCCATCATAATGTGTACATTGATCAGACCCAAATTGGGAATAAGTACATTACATAAGAAAATACAAGAGACTAAAACTTTGAAACCTTTGTTTCCTTAGAAATTGGAAATGAATAAACAAAGTTAGGTTCTAAGACATTTAAGTTTTCCAATTCCAATATGTATTGACATATTTAAGCACAAGATTGAAAAGGTAAATTTCAGAACTGAAACTTCATTAGGGATCAATTCCTAATTTGATTCAATTTTATTCAGTTGAGTGACTTGATCCTTTAAACCCATCTCCCCCAAGCATAGTTCTAAGGAATGTCAAAACACAGAACAAAATTTATGTATTTATGAAGCACTTATTATAGTTTCAGTCCAATTTGGATATCAAGACAAAAAAACTTTTAGAATGGATTATAAAATATCTACAAGTATCTTCCCTTCATATGTAGCACTAGGCTCTAGGAAACTTTTAGTCATTGGGCAAAATAAATCTGGCTTAACTGTCACCCTAGAATAGTTCTAATAATGGTTGGGGTGGGGCATGAAATTTATAAGTGTGTAGTGTTAAGTGAAGATCACATGCTAAACATGATTCTTCCTTCTCAAATAATTGGCTCTGGGTCTAGAAGATTTAAACTTCAAACAATATGCATGTGAAATAAAATGTATCATTGGTAAATAATTATATTCTTATTTCTTTGAAAGAAATACTATCAAACTCGCTGTTGCTAACCACTACAAGAAGAAACCAGACATATGAGATTGATAGTGGTGTTCACCCTGATAAATGCTTTATTAGGTGAGCTTACATTGTACTTTAAGAAGACATGTTCATAAACAAAGCTTGAGTGAGCCTTTATGACAGTTTAACAAGACAGTTCTAGCTCAGTGAAAGCTCCAGTTGGTTGAGTTTCAGATTCTTAGATTCCCAACATATAAACAATTAAAATACAGTCTACTTATAAAATCAGTCAGTCAAAATTAATTTTAATTTTCCCATTGAGGCTAAAATAGTAATGGAAAACAAAAGGAAGATATGGAAGTTTTAAAAGATATTGAGACTATAATCAGCCAAGAATAAAAAGGATTAAGTAAACAATATAAGGAGTTGTTCCCCAAAAGCTCATGTGTGAGACAATGCAAGAAGGTTCACAGGAGAAATGATTGGTTGTAGAAGTCTTAACCCGATCAGTGATTTAATACTCTGATAGGGATTAACTGAGTGGTAACTGAAGTGGTAGGGTGTGGCTGGAAGAGGTGGGAATTGCGGCAAGACTTTGGGTATATATTTGTATCTGGAGAGTGGAGTCTCTCTGCTTTCTGTTCACGATGTGAGCTGCTTCCTTCTGCCACCCTCTTCTGCCAGAATGTTCTGCCTCACCTTGAGCCATGAGGAATAGAGCCTGCTATTGATGGGTTAAGAACTCTGAAACCTTGAACCCTCAAATAAACCTTTCCTTCTTTATAATTTTGCTAGTTGGGCCTTTTAGTCACAGTAGTGAAAAAAGCTGATTCAAACAGAAGTGACACCAGAAAGATGGCAGAATAGGAGAGTATAGTCCTCATTTTCTAACAGAAATGAGACACACAAGTGAGAATAAAATGTGTGGGTTCAAGAGTCCATTTAAGAAATTCTGGTGCCTTGGTGAAGCACAAAATCTGAGTGGACACAATGAGAACAGCTGGAAGAGCAGCCTCATTCTACAGTAATCACCCCTCCCCAGCAGTTTCTCCTGCGCAAGAAAGTGAGAGAAAGTGAGCAACTCAGGAAGACTATGCCTATCATACCCACTAAATCAATCAGAGAGGCTGAATTATCTGGGGACAGAAGTAAATAAGGGAATTCCTTCTGACTCTATTACTGTGGTATCTATTGTATTGTCTCCTTTTTCATTTATAATTTTGTCTTCTCTGTTTCCTTTTTCTTATAAAAATGTATAATGCCAGAAAACTGGATAATCTAAAAAAAATTGGTTGAATTGTTAAAAACTTACAATCTGTCAAGATTATTAATGAAGAAATATAAAGTCAGAGATAACCAACAACTTGGAATAAGATTGAATCAGTTATTTAAAATCTCTCAAAGATAATTACACAAACAAATGATTTCACAGATGGAATTGTTCTACTTTCATGAGATTGCTTTGGTTATTCTGAGTCCTTCATGTTCTATAGGAATTTTAGTACTGTTTATTTTTATAAAATATTTAATGAATTAATACCAACTTTCTCACACTCCTAAAAAAAAAAAAAAATGACTGAATAGGACAAGCACTTCAACACTTGTTTTATAAGGCCAACATTACCTTCAAAACCAAAGTAGACAAGGACCCTATAAGAAAAGTATATAAATGAAAAAGGTACTCAACCACATGCTGTCAAATCAAATTTAAGAGCACATTAAAAGGAATATTCAATGACAGAGCACTTGCCTTGCATAAGCAAGTCCTTGAATTCATCTCTCTCATGGCAAACAGAACACCAAGAACAAGACAAAAAATGAAAGCTGACCAAATGGGATTTATTGTTGGAATCCAAGATGGTTTTTAACATTTATATAAATCAGTAAATATGATATACCACATTAACCCAAGTCAATTTAAAGCTCATATGGTCATCCTGATAGATACAGACAAAGAATTTGGCAAAACTTAACACTCTGTTATTATTATAAAAATTCTCAATGAATTAGGTATAGAAGTAATACAATTCAACATAATAAGAGCCCTATATAAGAAGCCCAAAGTCAGTCATCAGACTTGGTGATGAAAAGCTGAAAGTTGTTCCTCTACCATCATAAAGAAGACAAGGAAGCCCACTCTTGCCACTTCTAAGCAACATGTACTAGTAGTCCTAGCAAACAGGAAAAGAAGAAAAGTAAATTTACAAAGAAAAGAAATGCATGCAAATCAGAAAGGAAATAGTAAATGTCTCTGTTTACAAGATGACATGATCTTGTATGTAAAATTCCTAAAGACTCCACCAAAAACCTGGGAGAGTTAATAAACAAATTCAGTAAAGTTGTAGGATACAAAACAATATGCAAAATCAGCTGCATTTCCCTATACTAACACCAAACTATCTGAAAAACATAATGCCATTTAAATAACATCAGAAAGAATGAAATATATAGGAATAAATTTAATTAAGGAGATGAAAGACCTGTTCTTTGAAAATGATAAAATATTGATGGAATTAATTGAATTAGATACAAATAATTAAAAAGTTACTCAGTATTCATAGATCAGAAGAATTGATATTGTTCAACCACCCTTAATACTTTAATTAGTCTATTTTCCATTGCTATGACAAAATACTTGACACTGGGCTCTTCATAGAGGTTTATTTAACTCACAATTTTGGAGGCTGAAAGTTCCAAGGTAAGGTGGCCTCATTTATTTAGCCTCTGATGAAGATCCAATTGTGGATGATATCACAATGGCAGGAGCTCATGCAGAAAAGGTCATATGGCAAAAGAGATAACCAGAGACATTCAGGAGCCAGTCTCAATGTTTTAAAATAACAAACACTTCAGTGGGAACTAACTGAGGTCCTACAAGAACTTTATTACTCTCCTCTGAGGGAGATCTAACTACTTCCTAGTAATCTCCAGCAGTCTCACACTGGGAACCCAACTTCCAACACATGAACCTTGTGGGGGACACATTCAAATCACATTCACACCACAGCATAACCTAAAGCAATTTGTAGATTCAATGCAATCACTTTCAAAATTTCAAATTTTTACAAAAATAAACAGTTCTAAAATGTCTGTGGAACCACAAAACACTCAGAATAGCCAAAGCAATTTCAAGAAAGTAGAACAATGCCAGACATCATTCTTCCTGATCTCAAGTTACCTTACAGAGCCATAATAATCAAAGCTGTATAATAGCATAAAACAAAATATGTAGAAGAATGAGAGAGAATAGAAAGTCCAGTATATATGGTCAACTAATTTTCAACAAGGGCACCAAGAAGTGGTACCCAGTGGTGCATGCCTATAATCCCCACCAGCTCAGGAGGCTGAGGTGGGAGAATTGCATGCTCAAAGCCTGCCTCAGCGACTTAGCAAGGCACTAGGCAACTTAGTGAGACCCTGTCTCAAAAAATCAAACAAACAAATAAACAAAAAAGCACTGGGTAACAAGAACATTCCTTTGGGAAAGGATGATGATTTTTCAATTCATGGTGCTAAGGAAAACTGAAAGAAGAAAGGAAAAGAAAATAATGTAAGGACTCTTTCTTTTTTGCACCAATGCAAAAATTAACTCAAAATAAATTAAAACATTTTACCACATGAAAACATAAAACTCTTAGAAGAAAACATTTGTTTTGACAATGATGTTTTTGATTATGATGCCAAAAATACAGGTCACAAAATAAAAAATAAATAGGTGATAACATCTATAATCAACAAAACTAAAAAGTAACTTATGGCATGGAAGAAAATACTTGCAAGTCACTTATCTGATAAGGGGTTAATATCTAAAATCTATTTAAAATATATTTTGAATCATAGAAGAAAATGAAAAAAAAGTTAATTTCAAAAAATGGGCAAAAGGACCTAAAAGTCAATTCTCTAAAAAGACATAAAAATGGCCATATGTATACAAAAAAGTACCCAACATCACTAATCACCAGAGAAATGCAAGTGAAAACCATGATGAGGTAACATCTAACACCTGTTAGTATGGCCTGTTATTTCAAATAAAAAAACAAAAACCCATAAGTTTTGGTAAGGATGTGGAAAAAGGGAAGCTTTGTACACTGTTGATGGGAATGAAAATTGGTACTGACAGCACAGAAAACAATATGAAGTTTCTGCAAAGAATTAAAAATAGAATTACTACACATCCAGCCATGCCACTTCTGAGTAAGTATTCCAAGGAAACGAAATCAGGATGTTAAAGAGATCATCTGCCCTCCTCTATTCACTGCAGAGTTATTTCCAATAGCTGAAATATTAAAACAACAAAATATACATTAACAGATGAGTGGATTTAAAAAAAAAGATGATAAATACTTGTAATGGAGCATTTTTCAGCCTTCAAAAAAGAAAAAAATACTGCCACTTATTACATGGATAGACTAGTATGGCATTATGCCCAGTGAAATAAACCAGACACACAAAGATACATATTATTCTGTTCTCTTTTATGTTTGTAATATAAAAGAGTCAAACTCACAGAAGCAGAGTTGAATGGTTGCAAGGGACTTGGTGATAGACAAATGGAGGTGATAGTTAAAGGATACTAAGTTTTAGTTATGCAAAGTAAATAAATTCTGGGTATCTATTATTAGCATAGTTGCTTTACAGTTAAGTAATAGTAACTGCTTATATGATAGGTTTTATGTATGTATGTTCTTACCATGCACATACATAATTAAAATTAATAATGATAATCATAAAGAGGGCTGACTGGAAGAAACTTTGGGAGGTGGTAGATTTATTTTTGGTCTCAATGATGGTGATGGTTACATAAACGTATACTTATCTCCAAACTCACTGCTTTGTAAAGCAAATACACATATGTGTTGTGTATTTGTTAATCATACTTCAAGAAAGAATGTTTTTAAAACAGAATGAAAGACAACAGTATGTGCCAGTGTGAAAAGAATCTCTGGACTCTTTGGAATCTTTTCTTTAGGATTCGGTCTGGATATTAAGAGGGGCAGATAGACTTAGGTTCAAATCCTTCATAATGAACCCGCTGGCTCTGTAACCTTGAGTAAATTAGGTAAACTTGCTAAATCTTATTTTATTCAAATATAAATTGTGAAAAATATTCATCTAACAGTGTCAATTCTAAAAGGCTTGTGTAAAGTTTCAAATTCAGTATTGGGGAACTACAAGAAAAAACTAATACTAAACCATTCCCTTTTCTCTGCATACCCCCTCTGTGTTTTCTGTTTTTCTTAGTAATCTCCTGCTATTCACCTATATTTCTATTTTGCACACCAAGAAAAAAGTCCCTACATTTAAATAATCATCAGCTATTTAAATCTGGCCCTTCAGTAGCTAAGAGAAATTTTGATTTGTTAACAAGCACTCCTCAATCCTGACCAAAGGAATAATGATTAATAAGGCAGAAAAATTCCTGAATAATATGGACATTTGGATGATATGATTCATAAGGTTTCTTTCTAGGCTAAAAGTAAATAATTCTTAGAATAATTATTTAAAAGAAAATCCCTAATATATTTTGGAAAGAAGACTATATTGACTCGATATCCATTTGCTTTTATAAATTGGCAAACATATAGGAATTATCTGCTGCACATAAGATGTGAAACCTGCCAGAAGTAACTTAAAACAGTGCCTCACAAAAAAAAAAAACAGTGCCTCGCAGATTTTATTGAAATAATGACTTTATTAAATGTACAATTATGACTCTAGAACCAATTGTAAATGAAAGCGACGAATAAAACCTTCTACGTAGAAATATCCAGAAAGATTATTGAGGAAGATACGACAGTCGAAGGCAGAAGGTGAGGAGGGGTTGAACTGGTGGGAAAAACATAGAAATGATGATTTAGGAAGAGACAATATGACTGAGAGCTGCACAGAGGACATCCAACTACTGCAGATAGGTTTTACTAAATGAAGAGATAAAGAGGGAGCAGTTTATTACTTGTGAAGCTGAACTTGGAGCAGATAACTGACTACATGATTTTAGGAGATCTTAAAGGTACAACCACCCCAATTATCTCCCAGGGAACTATTTCTAATCAAATACAGGCAATGTTCCTGTCGCATGGTAGCAGGAGTGTAAAAATGACTGTGCAAATTGATAGCATGCCAAGCAATCCTAATATCAATAGGAAACAATATGATAGCTCTGTGACCTTTATGAATTTTGCTTAAAATATTAAAACGTCTCTATGCTGGCTATCAATGTATAGAGAAATACCAAATAGCAAGAGTAATTGTAAAACAGGAGGAACATTGAAAATTGAAGCATGTTTTGTTGTTTGTTTTAAAAACACTTTCTTGGCAGTGTTTGAGTAGTGTCTGCCTTCTCGTCATGTAACTTGTGATATGGAGTGACGGTTTTAGCCATGACTTGAACTGTCATACCCCCTCCGAAGTTGGATCTGCTTCCAACCTTTCATCCTTCACACCTTCAATGTCATGAAATGTCTGTGAAAATTTCTTGAATTTCGAGTATTTTGCCAGAGTACTTCCTTTGGGACATCTTTTCACATCAGTTATCTAATTTATGTTGAGAAGTTCACCTTCACTATGTTTCTTGGTTACAAATATGGAGCTTTTTGAATTACAACAATGTCAACCTTCCCAGGGATAATTATTTCTTCTATACACCCTTTTGCATTTTATATGAAATTCCCTTCCAATGTTCTCTTTTCATCTCCTTACTGCAATTTCACCTTTTTTGATCAATTCCTTATTTTGATTATCCATTTTCACAAATGCCCCAGGTTATTACTGGGAGGATAAGGGATCAACACAAATTCATGTGATGCTTTTGCTGTCTGTGTGAATACTGAATAACAGGTATTGAATGACCAATCACTGTTCAGCTTTCAAAAAAGTAGCACATCTGTCATTCAAATAGTGATTTATGGACTGAAGGGCTAAAATCAAGGTTTATTCTTCATGCAGTTACTCCCAATTAATGGGGATAGAAATTCAAACTGTGATGTTGGGAACCAGTATTATTTTTCCGACTAATCTGTTTACTGGATTCTGCATATCACAATCACACAAAGAGACGATGTTAATTGAAATAAGACAGGCACAGAATGACAAGTATTGCAGATCTCACTCATGTGGGACATAAAAAAGTTTCTTTGTATTTTTGGGAATGACTTATATCACTTAGCATGATATTGTCCAGTTCCATCCATTTATTTGCAAATGCCATAATATTATTACTCTTTATGGGCTGAATAATATTCTATTGTGTATATATACCACAGTATCTTTATCCATTCATCTGTTGAAGGGCATCTAGGTTGGTTTCACAATATGGCTTTTATGAATTGAGCTGCTATAAACATTGATGTGGCTGTGTTACTGTAGTGTGCTGATTTTAAGTCCTTTGGGTATAAACCGAGGAGTAACTTTAGATTACATAGAGGGAAATGAGAGGGAGGGGGTATGAAAAATGGTGGAATGAGACAGATGTCATTACCCTATATACATGTATGATTATACAAATAGTATGAATCTACATCATGCACAACCATAGAAATGAAATGATGTACCCCATTTGTGTACAATAAATCAAAATGCAGTCTGTAAAAAATTTTTCAAAATTTTCTTATAGAAATTTTAAGTAGAATGATGGTTACCAGAGGCTGGGGAGATTAGAGGGAGGGGAAGGACAGGGAAAGTGAATTAAAGAGAACTATATTGCACTTAATAGTAAGATATTCTGGTGTGCACAAGTAGGGTGATTATAGACAGTGATTTGTGTACTATATCTCAAAAAGTTAGTAGAAAAAATTTTGAATGTTTTTTACCTTAAAAAAGTAAAAAAATGCTTGATAAGATAGCTATGCTTAACCTGATTACATAATATATATATACCTGTATCAAAACTTTATATATTATCCTCACAATTTTCAAAATTTTACGTATAAATTAAAAATAAATAAAAAACACTTCAGATGACAAAATAGAGAAGATTGATTGCCCATTTACTGTATTATTTTGCGATAATTAAGGATAGTACTCAAACATCAATATCCTCAAATTTTAATGTCTTAATCATATATATTTATTATGCTTATATAAGTCAGGATAGGACAAATTACGCTTCCCTGATAATTCATTCCATTCTCACAATTTTAAACCAAAAATGTCCATTTCTTTTCCTGTTATATGTCCTTTATAGTGTACTCTTTAAATTACCCAAGAGTCCAAAGTAGACACCTGCCATCTTAAACTGAAGTCTTTTACTGAGAATTAAATGCTCTGCCTCAGACCCGGAACATATAACCTCTGTTCACAGCTCACAGATACTGCAACTAGTCACATGACTCCAAGAAAGAAATCTCATCTTATAGATGTGCCAAACACTCAGAGGAAGAATAGAAAGTACTCAGTAAACAGCTCTAAAAACTACCACATTTATGTGAATAGGCCTTTTTCCCCGCATCTTGTATCGTCAGGGACTTAGGGCGTCCAAGGTCTCCATTTCAAGGCAGCCGGAATGGAAGAGGTGCACCTCATGAAGCGCTTCATCCCATCTGAACACACCTCTTGTGGTCCATTGGGCAGAACTCGTTGCATAAGCCTGCCTAGTGCAAAGGAGCCATATGCAGGGAAACACATTCCTGAATGATAATTTTCAATTTGGATTAAATCTAAAGGTTCATCAACAGGAATTGGATGTCTATATTTTATAACAGGCTTTTCCCATATTTAAAATCATTAGGCAAAATTGCATCACATAGTTACTAAAAACCACAATAATGGGAAAATAATACTTTAGGGTAAAAACACAAGAAAGTTTAAGAATCTTAATTTCAGTTTACTTGGATATAAACTGATCCTTTTATCTAGATTAACTGAGATATCATTAATTCTTTATAAGCATAATCACTCTCTTATATAAGGACCAGAGATATGGGGACTTTCTTTTTTTATTATATGTGTTTTATTATGTTTAAATATGGTAAGAGATAATGGAGACTTGTTAGGATAAACCAAGGAACATACATTAATTTTTTCAAATCAATCTTCAGAAAGAAATAAGAAAAATCACTAACAATGCAGGATATATAACTATTGAACAAGCAAAGGTATACATAAAAGGTTTCTTTTATTTTTCACTCTCAGTGTCCATTACATTTCAAAGCCAGCTTTGGTGATTTTGCTCAATTCAGCAGAAATCTCATATGCACTAACTAGTATTTTAAAATTAAAGCCATTTATTCAGCAGATGAGAAATTAGAGTTATTACTTATCTCATACATAATTCTACCAGTCATCCTGGTAGCAATCATTTCTCTCCATAATATCTCCTTAAAAAAAGTCAATAATCTTTTCACAGAGGGTAATAACTTACACAGTGAACGTGAAAAGAGTGTTCGCCTCCTTTGTGCAATCAACTCAATGTCTTTTGTTAAGTATGTATGACTTCAAATCAGTGTAAAATGGCAGGCTAGCAGTTAAACAGTGTGCATTGCTGGATCTAATTAATTCTACTATTTTATGCCAAAAATTCCATTAGTTTCCATTAAAGGTCTTGATGTAGTGCAGGCTCCTTTATGTTTTGTAGTTAAAACAATCAAACTTCATTTCAAATTAAGGATTATATTGCAGAACTAAAGGAATGCTAGTGTGACTCTCTAGCATTGAATAAGTTATTCACTTTTAACAGGATACTCAGAACATGAGTTAACTGCAAAATGGTTATCTCATAATACATCAACAGGATATTTAAATCTATAGGGAAAAGGCAGCTGGTAAAAGGCAGTTAGGAGTCTGCTTTATGTATTATAATTTTATGGTAATATTATAATTTGCCATTGAAAATGAAAGTTTCACTAGATTTACTGGAAATGTTGGAAGCAGCAGAGTAGCCAAAATTTAATATTATTATCCCCCTTAGATTTCTATCTCTGTATATATCCTTTAAAGATGCCACTACTAATAATTAATTGTATAGTTTCACAGCCCTTCTTTTGGTCAATAAATAATATTCATTGGGTCCCCCATGTGTGTAAAGCATCACCATCGATATGTTAAGAAACAGATTATTTATTCATATGGGAAAAGAACTACAAAAAAAAAACCACAATGGCATATCTGTATCTATTGCCAAGGATGCAAAGTATCCAGGACTATTTCTGGTGAGTAATAAGCATTTTTCTGTTGTCTAGTATATTTGTGTGTGTGTGTGTGTGTGTGTGTGTGTGTGAATTACACCAATATTCCTTTTATTTAGAATGATGTACAGAACAATATATAGGAAAATCACAATTATAATCTGTAATGCACAAATACAATCTTTTTTCTCTTTAATTCACTATAGAGATACTAAAAAGCCTATTGTAATTGTAGATTTCACTTAGTTCTAGATCTTTAAGCTACAAAAAATAATTTGCAGCCTATTTAATATGACTGAACACTTAAATAGCATCAATGTACTCCATGAAATGGATTTTGTCCAAAGATCAATAATTTTCATCGATACTTCCTTCTGAAAAGATGTTAATGCTATGGATGAAATTAAGTTGAATTGATTGTAAAGAAAGAAACTTGTGCAATTAATAAGTTTTATATTCGGTATTTGTACAACTATGGTCAAACCAACTTTTCCATTGCTTGGTACAATAAGGGTCCAAGCAAAAAAGGAAACAACTGAAGTACATGAAACATTTAATTTTTAGATTTAAATTCCAGTTTTCACTTCACTAATATTTTATCAATTACTTAAATCTCTTATGAAATAAATTTAATACCTTCTTCAAAATTTGAAACTACATGTTTATTCATAATTTATATGTCATGTTCCACATATTAAGGGGAAATTCTTTTGTTGAGTTTAAAATAAATATTGTTTCTTTCTTGTAGTTTTATAAGCAAATAATTATATTTAACTTCCAGATGCAGAACAGTAATAAGCCTGTCTAAAATAATAAAACTATTTCTATTTTCATGTATGTAGGTTAAGTAGTTGGTATTCAATAGAATTATATACATGGCTTCATGTGGACATGGGCAAATTTGTTTCCTAATCTAATAGCTATAACAAGATTTAGAAGTTTTCTTCATTATAGGGAAATAAGTCTTTAGAAAACTTATGGTCGTTCTATAGTTTTAGTGTAGGTATTTTATATCACTTCCATTTGTTCTATTAATTTGATCTTGATAGTAAAACTAAACCAAAGTGAATCCAATTCATTCCAGAACTTCTTTGAATTAAATCACCTCTTCTCTTTTTATTCTTTGTGTTGGCCTTGCATTGAAAGCTCTTAATTATTCATAAAGTTTTTGACCATCATACAAGAAACATTTATTTTTATATTTACTACCTCTCAAGGAAAAAGAATATTCACATCTATAAATCTTTGCAATTTCTCAGTGAAATGCAAAAGTGAGAAATCATACATAAAATGCACTTTTTGTAAAAATATGTTCTATAAATACATTTGTGTAAAATACATCTTTGAAAATGTAGGTTGATTTCAAAGTAATTACACCCCACTTCATAAACTCATAAAACCACTTCCTATCTCTTCCTCTGACCTTGTTCTCACTCTGTGTTCACATCTCTACTAACTTAAGATGACAGTTTGATGGGAGCTTGTTTGATGATCTACCTGAACCATTTAAAGAAATTAATACAAATCGTAGCTCCCATCAGGTTTTATCTTTTAAAAACATGATTTACCAAAAACAGAATGATTTAAAATAATATATAATATGAATTAAACCAACATATAAATTTATTCCTTTAAATCTTGAACTTTCTTTCAAAGCACTAAGAAGTTATCAGAATCTTTCTACCAACTCTGATGTTCTATGATTCTAAAAATGTCTTTGTAGTTAAAATCATAAAATGCAATAAATTATTTGTTTCACTAGGACCAGAGGATCAGATCTTGTAAATTAGTATTTGTGATGATTATTCACAAATGCATTACAAATACAAACTTGGTTGATGAATTCCAGATTTACTCCATAAGCTATATAACATATCCATTGGATGAAGTTGCACTCATTTCAAAAATAAGATCATAATCTGAATTGTGTTGTGTTTTAAAGCCAAACATATTCACAGCTTGCTCAATTATTCAATGACTCAACATTCCACTAAAAGAAAAATTACATCATTTGATTACTATTAAAAAAGGAACACATTTGTATTAGATCAGAAAGAAAACATCAATATTTGTCCATAGTTTCCATAAAAAATAGTCACCATTCCATAAAAAAATATCTAATGGAACAAATTTCACAGCTTGAATGTCTCCATTGGTAATTCATAACTATGTCATTATTTTGCTTTCCAATTCTTACTGTTTTAGAAACAAAATAATTCCAATTTCTTTGTATTCTCCCCAGGATTATGTTGCAAGTTTCTCTCCCCTTCCCTTTGAATGCTCATAAGATATCTCTAATCAGAGGGTCCAAATCTGATCTTGGAATTGCAAAATATTGAACTAAAACTATATATGTTATTTGCATAAGAATCAAATACTCTCTCAATACATACAGAGCTAGAGGTTTATTTCACAGATGAAAGTTCACTGTGCTGTGAGAGTTTTAAAAAATCATTAATCTCAAAAAGAAAAAAAAGTCAAATTTGAAGCCTTCCACAGATAATGAGATCCAAATAACGACTTAAGAACAGCATACATTAATGAAGAAGCAGTACAGAAGATCAAGGCAGAAAGGTAAGGCATATACATATGGAAATTTGCCATTAAGCACAGATAAAAGCTAATGTATATAAAGAAAGAATAAAGTACATCTGTCTAATAAGGTTGATTGATCATCCTTGGGATTTTTCAAGAACAATTTCCTTCATGAAATCCCCATTTCATTTCTCAGGAAAACATACCAAAATGAATATAACACTTTAACATAATCACACTTAGAATTTTTAAAGAACAGAATAAAAGTGTGCTTTACAAGAAAGTAACCTTTAAGACACATATAAGCATAGTGTGAATAATGCTGCATTTTATTATTGATTAAAAGGTTTTGACCATGACATTTCATTTACCAGATTCCATTTCTCATTTACAAGAAAACAATGCATGTTGTATCAAGTATATGGACGAGTTCTCATATTTGTGTTCTCCTTGAAATCTCTTTTGCCTTTAACTTTACTTTGGGTATAGTGATTGTTTTGATATCTATCAGACTTGAAGGCTCTCATCATAGTCCTCAAGAATTTTTATCCATGCCAAAGATCTCAGGAACACTAAGAAGAAGCAGTGTGTACACTGAGAAATTTCCTCCTCAACCCCTTGCTGCTTGAATTCAAGTTTCTTTGTGTCACTTGTTAAGTATAAAGCATTGACTGCTAAGGACATAGATCCCCACTAATAAAAGAGAAAATAATGGAATCTTCTGGACCTGGTACAAACCATTCACATGATTTAGTAAGTTTACTCTGACAAAGGACCATGATGTGATGATTACAGTATCCCTTTAAATGTAATGAATTGTCAAACATGACAACCCTGTGCTCACTTCACTTCTCCTGTAACTCAAAAGAGTCACAAATAACAAGGTAAACTTAAAATGTCTTAAAAATTAAATTAAATTGATCAATTTCTTTATTAACAAGAATTCCTAAAGATAAAAACCAAAAAAATACAAGGTGAAATATTGGGGGAAGAGGAGAAAAAACATACTAATTAGGGAAAAAATTAATCTAGTAGGTGTTAAAAATATAAATGTTTATGTGTGTGCACATGCATATATGTGTACATATATACATATATGTTTTTCTTACTATTCATTATTATTTGACCATTATTTGAGAAAGCACCTTGTCCTTCTACTTGTGGAGAAAAGTACTTTAAACTGAATACAAAGAATCCTTAAAAACCTAATGTGAAACTTAGGAAAGGATTACCTTATTAATAAAGCCCACATGAGATACTTTTGCTGTCTCAAACATTCAACATGCCCAAACAGAGTTCAAAACAGATTCACCCTGTGCTGATTTCTGTTGTCTACTAAATAATGTTGGGAAACACCCTTACTCTATTATGATTCCAGTGTGCATTAATGTGCTGATGAAAATCTATAATGTTGAACACATCTTCAATATTTCCATACTGCAATTCTTAAATCAGGATTAAAATAATTCTCCAAAGTAAGAATTAGCACTCACTATTGTTAAACTAATCATTTTATAAGAACCAAAAAACCATTTAACTAAAAATAAATATCTTAAAAAATATAGCAAATTTTTTCAATTTGTCTAATATTTCAAATTTTATAGTGTATTTGCCCCACAAATTTATTTTCAAGCAAATTTTAAAATTAAAAAAGTGATTTTATACAATATTGTTCATTACTGTCATGCCAGGAATGCAAAATTGCTTCTCTAAATCTGAAAAAGTCTAACTAAAATATTAAAAAAAAAGTAGATAGATCCCAACTTTGACTTTTACTTAAATATATAGCTTGAGGCAAATAATCATTATTTTGAGTACATTTAGGTTTAGTTTTTGAAAGGTTATTTTAATATTCAAATTCATTAGTAATGAAAGCCTCAAAATGTGAAAATATTTTGTAATACAGGATAAAATGACAGGAAGAACAAACAAAACCAAACCCTTAAAGTAGCGCTGTCCAAAAGAAATATTATGAGACCTCCAAACATAATTTGACATTTTCTAGTAGTCACATTAAAGAAAAACTAAAGGAAAAGGTGAAATTAGTTTTAAAAATTTATTTTACTTAGCCACCACAATTTAAAATATTAGCATTTCAGCATATGATCAATCTGAAAGTGTCATCAATAGTATATTTTTTCACCTTTTTTGGTTTTGCATCCTAAACCTTTACATTTAGTTACCTTTTACCCCAACATCACTTCTCACTTTGGACACCTAGATAGTAACTCTATTGCACAGCACATCTTTCAATGTTTGGGTAGCAACTGTCATGAATTTTACCTTTTAGAAAAAAATTTAAGTAAAGTGAGGTTGAAAAATATCACAATGTCAGTTTAATAATTTCCCCCTTTTAAATGTGAAAACATACCAGCAGAATACTCCACGGAAGTGTAGTCAAGGGCAAGAAAGTAGTTCTGGAGGAGGAGCAGAAGGAATTTTCGGAACATGCTTCTCTATCAGTGCCTTGTGTCCAACGCCAACGGCCGCCATTAACTTGTAGGATAAAACCACCTCAGTTGGAGGCATTCAGCTGTGTATTTCTTACAAAAACCACCATCTTTGTGTTTTATATTTAGACTTATGATTGAGAAATATATTTTTAAAAATAATTTTTTCAATATGTATGAGTTTTTAAGTTAGGTCTTTCTCTTTTATATTCTTTCATTATAGGTTTTACAATGTTGTCTGCTAAATAAATATATAAATGCATGTATGTTGGTAGAAGGGCGCATATTTATGAGAAACAGGCATGTGGGGGAAGTCAAACTGTGAAGAGAGCTTTACTCACAGATCGCCCTGACCCTTTGAAATACCCTCAGCTGTTCTTAAAACCCTAGGAAACCTATTTGTTTATGGAAGTGTGCCAGGTGTTTCTTTCTCATAAATTCATAATTGATTAATCATCATCATCTAGAAAAAAGGGGCAACAGTATGATGAGAGGCTGTATTTTCCATTGGTACATTAAACAACTACAGCATTTGGAGTAAGAAATGCTAAGTAGAAAAGGAGAGAAAAAGAAGCTATGAACACAGAGACCAGTGGAGTTATGATTTTGTCTACCTTAAAATCCTAAGCCAAATTTTAGATCTATGAATGAAATCATGCAGATTGACAACATCTGTGAATATTTTACTATAGAATTATTCCCAACATTTATTTTTCAGGATATTACTAAACCAAAGCAAATGAAATGAGTGATCAATAAAAAAGACTTTGGTATACTTAGATATTATCAGATAATAATAGTCTATTAAAATTATTTTTAATAACATACAGGGAGAGTTGACTCTACATGAAAAACATTCTTGTAAACGTCACTATCTTTCCTTGGAAGCTTCTAGTAATTATTCAAAAGCACAAGATGGTCATTTAAGAGAGACAGCAGGAAAGAAGAGCAGAATAACAAGTGTTAAGACATCAAACTAAACCATGAAAGAGATGAGCAAGAATTTTAAAAAAATAAATAAATAAAGCAAGAACTTTTCTAAAGCTAGACAACTTTAAGTAAAATAACATGTGCTTGCAAAGATAGTAGGGGAGAATAATGTATCCACCTGGCTGGGCTCTGAAATATCAGGGCTGAATTTAGCAAGGTCTGGTCTACATGGCAAGAGAAAACCAAGGAATTACAAAAGGAAAGCTCATTGCCTAGACTACATTTTGAAGAATTAAAAGCAAATATTAAAAGTTGATTCCCATAAATAATTACTAACTGTAAAGAAATGTTCTTTTTATCTCATCTTTTGTCTTAGATGTATTTTGACTTTTGTTCTGAATTATGATTTACAAAAAAACAATTTTAGACTATTTATGGAATGGGTCAATGCAGACCATTGACAGAGCCCTGAGCATTCAATGAATAAATCGATATAATCAACAGACTTTTATGTTCCTGCTACTCCAATCCTGGTCCTTAGAGTAGAATCATCATTGTAATCACTTGGCAGGTAGAAACACAGTCTTCGAGTTCCTACTCCAGATCTATTGAATCAGGATCTGAATTTTAACAAGAACCCAAATGCTTGAGTGTGTATTAAAAACTAAATGTTACATATATTGGTTTGTCACTCATTTTTCTCAAGTGAAGTCATATCTAGCCATACTTTATGCATCATCACATCTACCAAAGATGTACAAATTGGGTCAGTCATCAAAACTTTTATGTGTTGGTTGCTATGGATCACTCCATATGGCCAGGGTTGAAAACCATATTAGAGGAAAAAAGATAAATGATGTGCATTTCATCTTGGTATGTTTTTGCTGTTATTTCCTCTTTAAAACATATGAAATTACAAAAGTGACAAGCTATCTATAAAACTTAACACATGTTGTATTTTTATCGAATGATCTTTACCTACCTAAAAGGACATCATGTACAGTCAACTTTATCTAACACACGTACATTTGTTGAGCCATAAAAATGATTCTGTGTATCTTTATTGTATGTTTTGCTAAGCAATGGAATTATTTCACAGAAATAATATTAAAAATGGGAAAAGAACTATATCCTGTCTAAAAGAACTACAATTGTAATACAGTTTTGTTAGTCTATAATTTAGCACAATTGTTAATTCAATTAATAATTTTGATTACACAAAATTTTGGCAAGCCTAATATGGAACATTTTTCATCTCAAAAAGTGATTTTTTACTATTGAGTATGTAATCTACAGTTTTCTAGAATATTTCTCTGCCACTTACCAATAGAATGTACTAAACATTTAGGTTACTTTTCACCTAATTAGTATTTCTAAAAGAAAGTAGAGATCAAAAGTCATCTTCAACTTGATTACACATGATGAAAGGAAAACTAAATGGCACAACTCTAGAATCTTTCAGAAAAGGCAGTGGGATTCATTTAGTGACAGAACAGAAGGATAAGATCATTCATATCTGAAAATGCTTTGTAGAGCAGATTATTCTAAATCGTTTTCTGCAGAACACTGCACTCACAAAGGTCTGTAGAAAGCATATACTGTGCAAACTAACTTTGGGACACTCCTAGGGAGTAGAAGTAGAGGTAAGTATATAAAATTACTGCAAAAACCTATAGTCAAAAGAAGCACTGTTTTATTCAGTGTTTCCCCAGCTTATTGATTAATCTCTTGTAAAAATATTTTATCATGAACATATGCCTGATATAGTATAAAACCATTTTTAGGTTGATATAAGAAGTTTTCAATGAGAATTGTATTAGTGACATCGAGCTAAAAACAAATTTGATATTTTATTAATGTTTTCAATTTAAGTAGGTTGTTCTTTTCTTGCTACTAAAAATGTTATCCCTGTTTGCTTATCTTAGTGAAAAATCTAACAAAATAGATCCTATATTCATCAAAACAAATGGTGACTGATTTAAAATTTAATTGATATTTTTGATAATGTGAACACCTCAATGGCATGGAAGGAATGAGGGTTGAAAGAATTTTGCAATGTGCTTTCCTGTACTCATAATATGTGCCTGCCAATGTCACACTGGTTCAAAACTGGAACAATGAAAAGCTAATTAAAAATAAAAACAACAACAAAAATGGCAAAAAACCTAGTGCATTTTCACTCAAGTATTTTTCAAAATTAACTTTTGAATATGCTTACTTTCCTTATGAAAATTGTTCTGAACTAAAATGGGCCAGGAGTCGTACTTACGAAAGAGATAGAATGTTTATTCTTTGCCTCATTCAAGTCAAAATATATATTCATTTCTAGTTCCTTAAGTATAAATGTTTAATATTTTACTATGTTACTCATAGTTGAAAATCACAGTGTTCATGGTGCCTACTTTTAATCATTCTTGGAAGAGAAAAGATAAGATTAGATAAATTGTTTATTAATTATATTTTGGATCTACTCACAGGCTAGTCACATAATTTACAAATTTGTTAAGTACTTACAGAGAAGTTAAATATTTCAGTTTTTTAAATAACAAAGACAATAAAGCACAAAGTCATCCATTCTAAGAAGATAATTGAAAATATGCTTAATGCACCAGTATTCTGAACGTCAATCACTTACTAAAAGGTTTTTGTCAGACCTGTTGATTGAGAAGTGTTAACACAAAGAAGATAAGACAAAAGTCCAATAATGCAACTACTTCAGGTGTCTTTAAGCACTTTTGTTTTGAGGGGCAGTTAATGTAATTTATTTACCTATGCTTATCATTCATAGGCAGCTCCTCTTTTTCCTATGTATTGATTCATTAATCTCCTTATAAACTTCATAAATAATGTGAAAAGTGAATGATTTTTTTCACCTTGTAGTACCCCTTCCATTTCTCAAGCTATATAAGCTAAGTTACTTTCCTATTGTCATTCAGCAGTCAATATTAGAGCCAAGATGCATAGTCCTATGGTTCCCTAGTCCTATATGTGTCCTCAGAGTGTTCAATACCCACCAGAAAGCAATGGACAAATATTAACAGTGATTTATGGTAAATCGTTAGCTATTGTTCCATTATCCATTTATCCCAATGAGAGCTTTGCCTATTTAGAAATTTCTCCTCCTCACTGCCACTTTGTTGTTAAGGAAAAGATCCAATTAGTGTATCAGTAAAATCATCACAACTCAAGAGATTTGGGTAAGCATACTATATATAGTGTGGAGTATGTGATAAGTATCGTATTTCCCATTACAAAAACAAGTTGTAAAAATGCCACTGATTTTGCTTGGTCACCTGTTTTCTATGACGTTCCCACCTGAATCATGGCTTGCATTTTCATTTCTTAAGGAATTTATGGTTTAACTTTCTTTCTGCCATTTTCTTTCCCATACTTTATAGACACGTTCCATTTTTAAAAGCTGCAATCTAGAGTATGTTTACACTATTCCTCCCTCCCCTGAGTTCACAGGTTGAAATGGAAATTATTATTAGAAGATCATAAAAACTTGGTGTCATAGAGCTAGATCAGACTTTAGTGATCATCAATCTAGTTGGTAATTCTCATTACAACTGAAATGGTTCCAACATAGAGGTTTATGAAAATTTCTAGGTCAGAGTTTCCTTTCACTTAAGCAGACTGAGAGAAAATTCTTGGGTTCAAGTTCTTAGGTTGAAGAGAACTAACCCTGAAATTTCAAATCACAGTTGTAGAGAAAATAATTATCTAGCATTCTGTGAATTTAGAAATGTAATAAGGAAGATAAAAGTATTTTGAAATTTGTACTCTTAAGAGCTACCAAGAAATTGGAGACATAAAGAAGAGTCTTTCCAGAATTAATATAAATTGAGTTAGGACCAAAGTTCTGATCCTTACTCTGGGTTGGTTCTCCTTAGTATTGCTTTAAAATTAAGGACATAAAAATTGCCATTGTATTTTATTCCTCACATTCTGAGTTGGGAACTGGGGAAGATCTTAGCTTGGGTAATTAACATTTGAGGCTCCCTCACACATTAGAAATCAGTTGTTAGCTGACACTTGATGCAATTACATGAAATTTTACCTGAATTGGACATTCAATATGGCTCATAACCTGACTGGTAGGTTAGACTAGTGGGTCTTGACTGGGAGCACAGCTGGGCATCTGCACATGGCTTCTCCATCAGGAAGGGCTCAGAGTAGTGAGGACTCTTATGTGGTGCCTGACCTTCCTCCAGAGTGAGTGTGCGAAAGAAATCAGGATCAAGCCCTATGGCCTTAAAGAACTAACACTTGGAAGTCATTCAGCATTATTTACAACATACCTTATTGATTAAAGCATTTAATCCTACCAAAATGCAAAGGGAAATACACAAACACCAAATATCAATAGAAGGAGTGTTAAAAAATTGAAAAACATTTTTTAAAAACACCCCATTTGGGGTTTAGACTGTGTACTCCTGTTAAATCCTGATATTCCTAGTGAAAATTTATGGAAAATTTTCATTTCCCATGTCTTTCTTGCAGCCCAGGTATATAGTTTCTTGCTGGAATTACATTTGATTTATAAATAAGAAAGTTGTCAGATAATAATATTTAAAATTTAGATGCATATTAATAAAAAATCAATAAAAAAGATATAGCTGAGTATTGTTTTGTAAAAGCTCCTAGGTACTGAGAGTACAGGTATTAAAGAAAACAAAACAAACAAAAAAAAACACAACAAAACACTTGCTTGCAAGTCTAGCTGGAAAGGCAGAAGAGTAACATGGAGGTGAGAATACAGTTGCTTAAGTGTTATCACAGAAGTATACCCCGGGTGTGCAATGGACAACTAACTTTATAGGAGAATAAAAAGAGAGTTGCAGAGGTTTGAACTTAGGGAGCTCCTGAAGGAGCTTGATAGGTGTCCAGATGCCTTCCTGATTGGAGACTACAACATTTCAAATGCATATATATTTGAGAAGACAAGAAATATAAACAATCTGCCAGTCTATGTCTTTTGATTATTGAGTTTAGGCCGTCAAAAAAACCAAAGGCCGAATGTTTTCCCTGATAAGTGGATGATAATATATAATGGGAGTTGGGGGGGTGGTAAGTAAGAGAAGAATGGAGGAACTTTAGATTATGTAGAAGGAAATGAGAGGAGGTGGGTATGAAAAATGGTGGAATGAGACAGACATCATTACCTATTGTACATGTATGATTAGACGAATGGTATGAATCTACATAGTGTGCAACCATAAAACAAAACGATGTACCCCATTTGTGTACAATGAATCAAAATGCAGTCTGTAAAAAATAAAAAAAAAATTAAAAAGGAAAATATAAAGAAATATATTGGATTAAATTTGATAAGACTGTTGTGTGTAATGTAAATGTAGTGAAAGATCAGTACGAGAAGTTAAGATCATAGACTGAAGGACTTTCTGTCAATTAAGAGTTTGCATCTGATCATCAAATAATGACATACACACACAGGAAACAATGGGAGCATAAGCATTAGTCCCATAAAATTTTTCTGGGGGGATATTTTCAAACAATGAAAACCAGTGAAATTAAAAAAAAAAATCAATTTAAGTAGGCAAAACTGCATAAAATATCCATAGAATCTGAATCATGGAGGAAGCATTATTTAAACAAACCATGGATACTTAGTAGAAAGCCCACATGAAACTGGACTGAAATCAGATGTGGACTTAATTAACTTTGCCAGGCATGTGTTGGGTTATATTCCAATTGCCCAGCATTTTGCATTTACATATAGTAATCAAGACAGAGTGAGCAACAAGGAGAACAGATTCTACATGCTAATTCTCAAGGGAGAAAACACATGGAGCTCACATCAGTTGGATCTTGTGAGTTTACTGTGTATTGAGTTGGATAATTAAAGTGGAAGAGAGTTTTCCAGAGAAAACACAAAATAAAGATCTTTCCTTGTTGAAATTTCCTTCACATGGAATGTGTTAAAGTCAGGAAAAAATATGCAGGATTTTGTTTACAGCTCAAAGTTTTAATTATTTATAAGAAGAAGTTTTGCTGAAAAGAAATGAATTGCAGGAAAATGGTATAACAGGAGTAAACAGGATTCTGATTCACAGCTCAACGGGGGAGTTCCTTGCAATGTGTCTGCATAGCAGAAGAATGAGCATCACTTTGGACTTTGTTAGGGATGCAGAATCTCAGGTCCCATTCAACCAGAATCTACGTTTTAGTACATTAATGATCCCAGTGGACATTAAAATCCGGGAAGGATGAGTATAGGGCCCTGCACTTTTAGGACTGCTTTGAAAGCTCTACTATAGACTCTTGTGTTTGTTTCCATGAATTGGTTGAAAAAACATAAATCAAGTCTTGAAGAGGTAATAGATACATGAAGAAATAAAGAGGAAAATTTTTTTAAAAATGGAAATTGATCAAGTAATTGAAAAGTGTTAACCATTTTGAAAACTTATGATATATAGATAATATATAAGTATGAAAACTAAATATGAAAAGTTGATGAATGATAGACAGTTACAAGAAGTCAACTTCTAAGACTTTGGCATATGGAACACATTCGATATCAATATCAACTGAGTGAATAAGCTTACATATATTTTATTATTATATAAGTAATTTTCCATATATATTTCACTTAGAATTCACAAAGTAGTACTTTATTTCCATAAAGTAGGCAGAATGGGGTAGTTGGCCATCATAAGACAGATGCTTTCAACTTGTCTACTTTGTAATAATTCTTAAAATCAAACAGGTATGACAAACCTTTTAGTGCATGATTGATGGTAAGAACATTCATGCATAAAGACAGCATTTTCAATTGTCTCTAAGGAAGAGAATTTTTACATTACTGACTTTAACAAAGACTAAAATGTAGCTACTATGTACATGCTTACTAAACTTTTGAGTTAGGAATTTAATCAGTTTAATTTGTTTTGTGTCAGTTATACCCCTCTCTTGCTGTATAAAGGATTTCAGTTTGCATTGTGATCAAGACAATGCAATAGCATGAGTGAGATTAGATTGAGGAAATGTTCCACATTGTCAGTATTGAAATAGAAATGAAAGCACTATGAGGTAGATAGCTCTGGTTACCATAACCACATCTGTATCTCTTTCCTCCCTAGTGCAGTACATTCTACCATTTGAGTCCTATAAAATCCTATAAAGAAATGTATGCTTTAAAATAAAAGGCATCACTATGAATGTTTTTAAAGTGTTAAAATGCAGAGAAGAAGTGACTTTCAAAATCAGGACTTGAAGTCACATGCTCAATTAACAACTGAGAAAACATTCCCTGTGGCAAACCTCACTTTAATTCCAAAAATTAGGGCACATGGTATGACGTGTGATCTGACCAACAGAGAGTTGTTTGCAGTTACTACAGGCTGTCCATGTAAATCTGGAACCTATTTTCAACATAACATGCCTCTCAAAAACAGCTTGCTTAGATTAAAGAACAAGTAAAAGATGGCTTCTCCTTGTAGAGAGGAACAAAAGTAATTAAGGAACACATGATCATTTATTTTATTGGATAAATATTTGATTCATACAAAGGTATATTGTATTTCTAGAGACTGGAACTTGTTTCGTATTGTTAAGAACAGAAATTTGTTACTTGACAAAGATCTTGAATTTTTTATCTGATAGTACCACTTATTCTTGAAATATGTTGTTCATTCTAAATTCACACAAACTCATCACGAAGTAAAGGTGATTATATAAAGTCATTTCTTAGGATATTTTAGGTTTCTGTTTTTTCATTAGTTTTAATTGTCTAAATGCTTAAAAATCCATATTTTAAAAATATCTGAACTGAAGAGAAATCTTGAGTATTAATAGACTTATCAACATTATAAAGTCCAACTTGTGGTGAATTTTGAACATGAAAAAAACTATTTTACTCCATTGATTCCCAAAAGTATTTCATGATCTTCTCTGATAAAAAAAATAGCAACTCTAATTGCTACCATGTTTTCTTCACTGGCCATGTATCATAACTGTCCTGGTACCTGATATACAATATTTCAATTCTGACAACCATCATTCATAAAAGTATTATTATTCTCACATTAGAGAAGAGGAAATTAAGGATTAAAGAAGTTAAATTTGCCCAAGGTCACAGCTCAGCCAAGCAATATTCTAAATCTCATGTTCTTGCCAAGCCAAGCAGCCTGCTTATTGCATTATACAAAGTCACAACTTTAACAAAATAGCATTTGCATTTTCAAAGACCACATGCTTGCCTTTCTTCAATCCTCTTAATATCACTGTTTAGGTAAGGAGAAGAAAAGGACAATATCTGATACTTAAACTGAAAATTAAGAGAATTTCCTTATTTTGCAGTTGGCCTGAACAATGAATTGATACAATGGTTTATATGGTATATGAATTGTTAAAGGACTATTTTGCAACTTGAGAAAAAATTTCAGAGTGAAAGGGAGTAATCAGAAAGGGGAGTCAGCACGTTTGCCAAGGGGACTGTCCTTGGCAAAGCAGAATGTATGGCCATCTTCACTCAGAGAGCTGGAAATGCTGATAGGACTGGAGAGATAAATGAGAGAAACCCCTGAGACCAATCTGAATCCTCTCACTCCAAAGTGCCCCCTTTTTTTCTCTAAGGTATGAATTTACAGTCATTCTATGCACTCTATAGAATTTTTCCCTTCTTACAGACATATGCAAATAAGGGTTCATCCACAGCTATTTGCGTCTAACATATTACTCCCTAGTTAAGAGTGATCTGAAAATTATCTCTGAAGAAGGGTACATTGTTAAAAGAGAGACAGTAGAGAAGAATTAAGAAACAAAATACAGGCATCATTCAGACTTTTGTGTGTTCTTAATTCAGAAGCTGCATAATTTCCTTCTTAATCAAACTGCATCATTCTTCAATCAAATATTTAAAACATTCCATAAAGTGCTGAAAAAACAGAGATAGTTGTAAAACAACAAACGTCCCCCGTGAAAAATAAATCTGCAAATACTAAATATTTTTGCATTCTGTTAAAAAATAATTTACACAATTCTAAAGCTAATAAAATTGAATTGACTATCCAATAAATGGAATTTTATATCATGTTTGTTATCAGCTAAATAATTCATTATTCCATTTTATATACACACTCTTTAATTAACTTACTGACTCAGAGGTAAGAGGCTGCTAATCCATTCATTTCCCCAAGCCCACTTGCAAAAAAATAAAAAGTACAAAATGTGTGTGAGCAAGAGAGCATAAGGTTAGAGGTTTAATATGAAAGAATTTTTAATCAGAGAAGAAAGCATCTGGTTGAGGTTCTCTCCACTTCCAACTGGAGCCCCCAGATTGCATGGTGATTAGTGACACCTGTTATCTAGCAACCTTCTCCTGAAGCAAGCAACTCAGGAGGTTAACTCAAGAAGTGTTCTTGGCATTCTGTTGTGCACTCTTTTAAAAGTCACGTTTTCTTTTAAAAAGCAGATATTTATTTTCATCCATGGTGTGTCTATTAAAAAAAATTCAAAGGCTACATTTGCCTGCAGGTAATCGGAAACTATTTTACAAGAGGAAAGAAGGGATTCTATTTTTGGTAGTTTGGAAAGAGTCTATTTTAATATTCTTGTAAATGTTTTTAAAAATTTAAGATTTGCCTGAAACTTGCAGATTTCCAAAGTATTTCATCATTAGAACATTATTACTACATGAAACCATTGAGGAAGGAGATCTGGGTAGGAGTGCCAAGATAGTTCCTCTAATCTTTCCCCACCTGTGGCTTCTCCACGTTTTTGCTTCATCTATCACTTTCCTGAAACTGTGCTTGCCCATTTTTTCCTTTCACATGTCAGAGTCAGAATGGACTTAAAAGATAATGTGGTCTAACATTTTATAGATGAGAATTCTCCATTCCAGAATTCTGAAGCAATGGCAATTTTCCATTATGGAGGCCCTGACAACCTAATACTAGGACCTACATAAAGAAAGTCATGCAGTCACTGCTTGAAAAGCATATAAGAATCCCCTTGATTCCAAGTTCCCCATTTTGCACTTTGGGAAATTATAGGCCAAGGGAGAGAATGATTTTGCTGAGAAAGTTACAACAAAGATGGACAAGAATCCTCTTCCTAATTCCAGTCCAGATATCAGATCCCAAAAACTCATGCTATAGAAACATTTCTACCCAGTTGGATAAGACATCCACTTACTATATATGGTCTGGTCAAATGCATGAGTGCATGTTTCTTCTGCATTTTTAATGAATACATTTAACTGACTTTTATAGAGATCCAACTAGGTGCTAGGTTTGATGTCATAATGTAATTAAATTGTTTTTTGTTTACTTTTATCTTTGTTAGTGCTGGGATTGAATCCAGGGTGCTTTACCACTGAGATCACTCCTGAGATCTCTTTATATTTTTATTTGAGACAAAGTCTCACTAAGTCACTGAGGCTGGGTTTGAACTTGACATCCTCCTGCTTCAGCTTCTGAGGTAGTTGGCATTACACTGTGCACCATCACATTCAGCTTGTAATGTTTTTACAGATGCACCCACAAATACTTCTATCATTTTGATAACCTTTTAAATCTGCATTTGTGTGTGTGTGTGTTCTAACCAATTTATTCTACTCATTTCCAATTTGTAATTCTTGGCTCTGTTCTGTGGTATTGAAACTGGACCTGAGCCTTTCTCAACTGCCAGTTGACACATCAGAGGGTGCTGGGTGATACTGATAGACCAAAACAGGAAGGAGATGCTTTTCCTGACTCAAAAGGTCTGGAACAGCTTCCACAGATGGATATGCAATTGTCCCAGGCTAATCATTTTCTGGCTAGTTTCTAAGCAAATGGACCACTCTGATGACCTGTCAGTTCACTGACACTTGGAGGCAATTTTCTTTGCACCCAACTGACTGTTGTAAGATATTCATGTCTTACTGTTTGTACCGACTAAGTTATAAACAACCAGGACTGCAATATCATTTATATCATCTTTGATCACTGAGGTTTCATTTTGCCAGCAGAGAGACAGGGTAACCACTATATCTAATGTAAATGGGATGGCTTAGTGCAATCCTCTAGAACTAGGTGGTAAAATCTCAGCTCCCTGGGGAGTTTCTGAAGGATCAAGGACATTGCTTGATCTTTCAAAGCACTAGAGATTTCAAGGACACTTATTTGAAGGGAGTTGTAAAGATCAATGAAAGATATGGTGGTCAAAGAAAATACCTGAGAATATACTTTTACAGACCTCACACCGTGTCTACAAAACTAAGTGAAGACAGAGCCCCACTAATCAGCTCCTTTAACACAGAAAAATTCCTTGTCTTAGCACAGGCAAGTCTCATTTCTTAAGTCCTGACGGTCTCTCCTAGTATCCATTGATCAACAAGAGACCTTTCTGGTAAGGATTTTCTAACGCAGGCATAAGATGTGAAGACTACTTCAGGGTTGGATAGGATTTTTCCCTCGTGAAATAGAATTACTTATGCAATTTTGTCAGTGCCATTTTTAGATGTTTCACAATAGATAACTTAAAAGTTATTTATTGGCATTTGTGTCATGTTTTACATCTCTTGTTCTACTCTGCCTTTAGTGAAATATTGGAGTATATCTTTATTACTATAATGATTAACCACTGCATAATGAATCTGTGCCATGCAGTATGCAAAATGCTGGAATACTATACCTTCATGAACTTATAAAAGGCAAATGAAGAAGTAAATAGGCAATTAAATTAAACTTGACAGAAATAGTGCAATCAGCCATTGATGTGGTCACAGGTGACAGTATTAGATGAGACTTTCTACAGATGACAAGATGGAGAAATAAGAAGTTAACCCAATTTGACAGGAAAGGTAAGTATATAGTAAGGAGACAAACAGACCAAGAAAAAGGGATTTGTGGAGGGGAAACCACCCTTCCTAGTTATTTCTGCTTTTATACTCTGCTTCTCTCTAAAAGGCAACTTGCTGTTCTTCTTTTACAAATTTTGTCCTTTAGGAAAAATATCATTCCTGATGCCTTCCTAGGAAGAAAGCTGGAAATCCCCTACATATGCCAGTGACTCCAATTCTCATCCTCACTCCGATTTCCTCACTCCTGCTGAGTGAACTCAGACCCAAACACTTCTCTCTGGATGAGTATTAAAAATCTAGTTGTATAAGTGTGGCACTGTGGCTTTTAATGTTTATTATTTTTCTTTCCTACTCTCTCTATCCCAGAAAAAAAAAATGGTTTATTTTATCAATAAACCAACTTCTCAGCCAGTTTGAAATAACAAGAAAAATTTTCTGTAAATGTGTCATTCTTCATCTACTAGAGATGAGACAGTTGTGAGGTTAAGATTCTCATAACATTGGGACATTTCTCAGAAGTTCCAGTCAGACCAGGGCCACCACCCACCCCTCTAGGCAGTAAGTAGAAGCATCAAACCCAATCCCTTCTTGGAGATCATAAGAACATCTTAGAACCAACATGGAAGAGTCTTAGCATGGTCCTAGCATGGTCAAAGATCTGAAGTTACATAAATTTTTATTTTTCTTGAAGTTACAGTGTTCACGTCTTTATTTTGGATTAACAACCTAGGAACACCTTTGTGTATGAAATGATTGCCATTTACAGACTGAGAAGTCATAAAAAGTAGTATTTACACTGTAAGACTCAAATGAAATCCTGATTGTTCCATTTACTTCTTATATAAGTCTGAATTAAATTCAACATTTTAATTTCCATTTTCTTATCTACAAAATGTGGATAATTGTCCTATCTTCCCTACTGACCTTTTAAATACATAGTATAGAAATTAAAAATGAATTAAACACAAACTCCAAAGCACTACAAAAATACAAAAATTTTCAATTTTTTGAGTGTTCAGCAACTGTTGTCTGTGAGAACTCAATGTGATCAGTATGTTGAGGACCAAATGGCTTAAGTATCAAGTTCTCTTTTTATTCATCACTAACAATGCCCTCACTTTCTCAGATGTATCTGATAGTTATAAATAACATAATTTCATTGTAATTTGAAGAATTTCATAAAAATCTTCTCCACCTCCTTGAATAAGACTGCTGTCCCTGAAAGTCAGGACAATAGCTTCCTGTGGGTTGATGTGCCTGAGACCTGAACAGGTTATAAAGCTCCCCAGGAAGAGCATGATATCCTGTTTGCTTATAGATGGAGCATTCCCAGCCAGAATCCAGTAAGAAAACAGACTAAGTAGATAATTAAAAGTAAAGGTCTATGTAACTCTGATTAATCATCTGTTTTAGTGAAACTATCATAAAAAAAGTAATAGCTATATCCACTGCATTATTTTTCTTCTGGTTTCCCAAACATTTTGAAATAAACTTTGAAAGGTGAACTGCCTTTGAAAATATAATTTTCACCCAAAATTCACACTAAGTTTACTGCAACGGGTTGTTGGAGTTATGATAATATGGTTTATTCTAGTTTAATTTAAAATTCTCCCAAATTTAGGGATGGAGCAAAATATGAGATAATTCATCACTTCATACCATCTCTTAGAGTATTTTGTAAATATTGTATTATGGTTTATTATTTTATGATTATTTTTTCAAATATTCATTATATCTAATGTTGGTAATTGGGAGGGTTTATATTTTGTAACTGGAAACATGTTCAAAGAATAAAAGTAATCCTGTAATGTAATTGATAATTCTGAAGTTTCTTCCTGAGTTTGGCCAATAAACCACAAAAATCCAATTTATATTTTCATAATATAATACCAAAGACTATTAGATGAATATTACATTATAATGGGTATTAAAATTTCATATATTCATAGCTAATTAATAATTTATATGATATGTAAGGTATTGAAAAATTAAAGAAATTTTAGACATGATCATACTATGAGATGGAGTACAAGTGGAGATTATTTACTATGTCTGAGGAGCTGTATTTACATGAGAAGACCGATGGTGAGGAACTGAAACCAGACACTTCTGTTAATGCCAGGGCAGTATTTAAAAACTGTGGTTTTAAAAACTGTGGAAAACTTTTTGTAGGACAGAAGGAAGAAAATTTTTAGTTTCAAATGTGTTGCCTCAAATAGAAAAAATAAACATGAGTGGAACTGAGGAACTTTGATTAAATATGGATTCAGTTACAGAGATCAAAAGAAGACATGTTTATGCATATAGGAATATGTATATATGCCCTTGGACTATTATGAAATTTATATCCAGTTGAACAAAGGTTAATTAGTTGTAGATATTTTAATAATCTTCACAATTTTAATCAACTGTTCCTGCCTATGAAAGTTGGGCTATCAGGGTCTAGAATAAATAGATACAGTAAGTAGTGCTCCAGGTGTAATACTAATGAACTAAGTTTATTTTTGTTTGGTTTTGTTATATTTTACAGAGATATCTAATATTTTTTTGACAAATGTTAGCTAATAAAAAATTAAAGTAATTGCACTACTCAGTAATTATTTATTCAGTCACAGGATAGGCAGAGTTGTTTCCCTTGATGCTAAACATATATCCAGAGCGAGAGATAAAATGGTAGGATTGGGAGTTTTATATTATTAGCTCTGAGGTCTATAGGCCAAATCTAAGGCAAATTCAAAGAGTAAAAACTAATTTTCTATAACTAGTGTAAGGTTAAAGCACAAATAGCAATCTACATAGACAAAACAAGTTGTTGATTTATTCATTTACCAATTGAGGACAATTATTTTATACATGCTTCATTTATAAAGGTGAAAAATGACACAGCCCATTACAACAAGAGTTCAGTTTAATAGCAGTAGGGTTCATAAGGAAGCAAATCTTTGAGCCTATAGCACATGAGCTGAAGTGGAATCGAGATAAGAAAATGTAGATTGTGTCTTGAAGTCAGGTTAGTTTGATAACACTATTAATGCTCTAAGTTCATGTTTCTCTTAATTTGAATCTTGCATCTTGCTAGAAAATTTTTTTCATACATGATATTTTCTCAGGATATGGTTTGAGAATGAATTTATGATATGACTCCCCAAGTAACCATGGTTTCTATTCCGTACATACTCTGGGATAGTTGTGATGACTTTCTGGGTACCTATATCACAGCACTTAGGGATTCCAAAACTGCAAACAGACTGTGATAATCCAAAGGCAGAGAATGAGTTTCATTTGAATTAGCCCTTTTAGAACCTAGAACAAATCTGTACCATGGAAATTACTTAATAATCATTTAGTGAATGAATGATCATGCATTAACCACTAAAATAGATTTGATTATTTGTTAGAATTTAGGATACAGAAGTATTCAGTCACTAATCCAAATATAAAAAAGAAAAAAGATACATTCCAAGAAAGTTAAAATTGAGAGCTAACTAATCACAAAATTTATTTACTTCATGGGTGAACTTGACCAGAATATAAAAAAGAGTTTATAATACACAGGTAGAATATGCTAGAGACAGAATGTATGTGAAGTGAATACATGTGTAGCACATATTTTTTAATATTATTTTTGAAAGGTATTACTTATACAGAATTTGTGTCAGATACATCTAGGCCCTATATTTCCTGCATTAGCTTTTTAATTTTTGATCTTCTGTTGCTATTTCCTAGCCCACCTATCACATGATAGTCCCACAAGCTGATTCCTAAGTGTCTATGTGCATAACCAAGTACCAAACTCCCTAATTAGTGCTGAGCTTCAAACTTCACCATCTCGAATATGTTATTTGCCATGACCTTGAGGTGTCTGTGTGTGAGTTATTGAAAGTCAGGTCTAATCCAAAATGTAATTTGGGTACTTGGAAAAGCTTAATAATACCTGATCAACTGTACATTTCTTAATTGGAAATAATAAAAGAAGCAGCATTATCTAAGTAATCAGACTTTCTTCCTTATGATCCTTAAATGTCATGAGACAGGTGATTTATTCAACTATTTGGAATTTCTCCAGAAAGACTGGAACATAAATAAAACATGGAAGAACAGCAAGGCTAGGGAAATCATAGCATAATTTAAGAATTGTGAAGGGTTATGCTTCCCCCTGCTTCAGTGGAGCGGCTGTAATGTATACAATGCAGTTAACCTTTGACAAATAACACCACTCTGCACAGATCCTAACACAGAAAATTTCTCTCTCTTCCCAAGTACACCTTCAAAAGCCATTTGACATTATCGGTCCTCTATTCTAATTTCTCCAATGGCCTATAGAAAAGAATTGTGCTATTTTTTTTTAAACTAAATTGGTTTCTCTATTATTGAAACTTGCCCTAAAGAAAGTCATCTTCTGTTTGAAATCACAATTATTAAAGAAAGTCCATTTTCTTTCTCCTTCCTATTATTTCTATTAAAAATGCACAGTTTAACTTTTGAACACACAGTCTCTAATTTGTCTCTCCTCTATTATATCTGTACTAATGAAAAAATTATGAAGAGTAGTAGGAGGTAGTAATATTTTCATTAATATGTAGAGGTTTCATACATGGAGGCTTAAAGAGAAAGCATGAAGTCAAAGAGCTAAAAAAATATTTTAACACCTAAAAGAAAAGGGCAGTACTTTACTATAAAATGCTCACAAGGCTAAATTTGTTTTAGTTATACTGAGAATCTAGGACCGAAAATTCACTTGCAGAGAAAATTAGTTTGCTTGTAATGCTAAGAGCAGCCCCTGCTGGTTACTGTCATATAATTGAGGCAAGGAAATTTTTAATGAAAGAGGTTAAAATAATAGAAAGATGACAGTAGCTAGTTCTGTCTGTTCAAATGACAGTGGCCTCTTCTTTGACTCTTTTTTAATACTACTTGAAGTTGTCTCCATGTTTACCACAAATCAAATGCACTTTATCAGCTATTTAAATCTCCAAGGCTTCTTTTCCCCTTTGAAGAAATTGTTTCAAAAAATGTGCAAACAACTACCATCTTGACAGAGTTTGCAAAAATCAATCTTCAACAAACCTTATGTGTTAAGAGAACAAAAGTATGGAAATGTTATGGTGGCAGTATATTTGTAGTTCAAACTAAATGTATAACTTTATTGGATTCACAAGTTATTAGGTTGTTATTCTTTAAATGTCAAAGAGAAGCATATTAAAAATAATAAAATCACATGAATTTCCAGGTGTGACTCTCGAAATGAAGCAGAATATAAATGTTGATTTCAAGTATTTTGAAATCTTATCACACCTTTCTCTCATCACCAGTTTTTTGGAGGTGATGTGAAAATAATAACAAAAGAAATTAAACAAACTGAAATAAGTCTGTGCCTCATATTACATCTCTCCTCTTTTAGGAAGTCCTTCCAATATATTGCACCCAATTCAATCACGGTATTTCTCAGTGCATTTAAGCCTTTGGAAATACATTCAGTTAACATCTGAAATGAAGTATTATACACACATGTTGCATCTGCCTTTAAAACTATCAAAAATGTTTGCTTAATTCTTTTGAATTCACAACCTGATTATAAATATTATGTGTTCAATATGGTACTATTATAAATTCTTATTTTGTTGATGTCACTTATTATAAATTATTCAGTGACATTTAATACTCTATTTGTCTTTATCTTTGCATCCTAAGTATGTTGTGCTGAGTCACAGTCCTTGCAGATGCTACCTTATAAACAGAGTTCCTAAAGCCTTACATTTACAAAAAAAAAAAAAAAAAAAAAAAAAATTCTTCATACTTCATTTTTTTAAACATTCAGAAGTCACGTTAGCATAGTAAAATTTTTGAAACATCCTTTGGTAGATAAACATGTTTAACTTCCTTTAATTTAGTTTTCCCCAAACTTTTTTCTTTGTGATGTGAAACCTCACATTCACTGCAAACCTCTCAAGATCTTCTGGGATTTTGTCTTTGGGAAACACAACTGGTGTAACATGATTCTAAATCTTTTAAGGATGAGTACAAAGAGCTTTTTAATCCCAGTTTTTACCCAACACCTCCTCATCCTAAAGCAAATCAGGACATTTAAGACTAATCTAGGGAAAGAATGTTTCACAGATGTCCAAAGCCTTGGGCCTTCATGAGTCTGACCCCCTGCTCAGCCCTTATCAAGTGACCACCAATAATCCTCAACATCAATATATTATTACTGATGTTCCACCATTGTCTGCAACAAAAAGTACAATCACATTTCTAAGACACACGGTTTGGCCTAGAACCTGACATAAATACTCTCATGCCCAATTTATATGCATGAGTGTGTTTTTATGATTTTAAAAAAAAATTAATCTCTGTGTCTTTGCTCATGTTGCTTCTTCTGCCTGGAATGTCCATGCACTACTTTGTTTCTTGATAAATTCCATTCAACTCGACATTCGTAGTAGTGTAACTATGGTATCAAGGAGATTATGAGCAACAGAGGACAAGAACAGCAAGAAAGGTTCTCTGATATCTTTTATTTATTCTCTCTTATTCTATCCAAATTAACCTTCACAGAAATTGATTTCATGGTCTACAGAAAGGTGCAACTACAGTTTAAGCCTTGATCTCAAAAGAAGAAATACAAATGGTTAGCAAATACATAAGAAATGCTTAATGACATTAGCAATTGGGAAAATGCAAATCCGAAGATAAGATAACAGCTCACCCCAGTTAGAAAGACTATAATCCAACAAAACAAACAAACAAAAGCCAAAAGATAACAAATACTGTTGAGGATGTGGACAAAAGAGAACTCTCATATACTTTTGGTGGGAATGTAAATTGATAAAATCATTGTGGAGAATAGTACAGAGGTTCCTTAAAAAACTCAAACTAGAACTACCATATGACCGAGTTATTGCATTTCTGAGTATTAATACAAAGGAAATGAAATTAGTACATCAAAGAGACATCTGAACTTCCAGGTTTATTTTAGCACTATTTATGACAGTGAAAATGTGTAATTAACCTAAATATTCACCAATGGATAATTAGATGAAGAAAATGTGTGGGTTTTTTTTGTTGTTGTTGTTGTTTTGTTGTTTTGTTTTTTTTTTAACATATATACCTGGACAAAAACAAGCAGGCATTTTAGGAAGGACCTGACATTTGTTTGACTGTGTTTATAGGAGATTACTCAAAGATAGTGCAAGAGTCTGTAGAAAATGCAGAAAAGACTCAAGGAGAATTTAACAGCTGTCCTCAGACATTAAAAAAAAAAAAAATGCCATAGAGCTGTAAAGTAATACACTTGATCTAGTTGCTCAGAACAGAGGAAGCTAAAATTGGGAACAGAAAAAAAATGAAGTTTCCAAATGAAAATGATGGAAGTGGACCACTTTGTTTTTTTCTATTGTCAATTCTTTTAATAGTTGAAAAAAAATTGCACTAACATATGATTCCTTTTCCTTCATCCTAAGAAGGAAAACTAAAGTGATTCAAACTACATAATTCTAAGATTATCCAGGATAAAACTCAAGTCTCGAATATCGTTTAATAAGGTGCCTTTTAAAGCTCAAATATGTTAATGGAGAATCACAGAACTGAAGACCATGCTAACTTGAAATTTAAGAAACTGAAATAAAAAATTATACTGTAAACCTAAGAAGAAATATAGAGTTAACAATGGAGATACAATAAAATTTGATTTTGGTGACCAGTTTTATAATCTCTTGATTGATCTATTTATTAATATATTGATAGAGAGAAATATATATATATACATATATAAATAAAGGTATATTGGAATGGTAGAGACCCATTTCCCATCCCAATGCAGCTTTGTTTTAACTTGTTAGAACTCGAATAAGATTAATAGCAAAAAGATTAATCCTCAAATATACTTAAGAAAAGATAAATCTTTTCAAAGTCATGTGCACTTTTGATTTCTAATATAATTTGAAAGGCAAGAGACCATTTTAGAGAACATTCATGGAATTAAAAAAGGTCATTGATCTGAATCTTTTGTCTTCTGATAGGAAAAGCTAAAAGTAAGTACAAAATAAATCATGTATAAACTTGAATACTTTCAGGGAGAAAAAATGTACCTTTTGATTAGGCAAGAATGAACTTATGCCTTTTGTCTATAGAATAAATTCAATATAGGATAAAAAAAAGTTTGTTGAGAAAAAAATGGGATAGTTATTTTCTTTTAAAATAGTTATTTGTTTGAGTTTTTAATAGACTTTTTAAAAGGTTACATTAAATCTCAACTTGTTAATAATTAGACTTTCATTAATAAATGTATGAATTTTTTTGAGCTTCTGTTATATTTCAACCAGGATAGATACCAGATTTACATAGCACAAAAGAAGAAATTGAGAACTTCACAGAAATTATGAGTAATATTTCTTAAATATATCCAATTTTTCTCTTAACCACCTCATATTTTAATCTCATTAAATTATCTATTTTCTATTCACGATTCTCAGTAAAAAGTAGAAATACAAATTCTTTTGTCAAAGGATAACTTTATAAATATACTATGAATTGTTCCTGTATTAGCAACAAAATTTATGTGATACTCTTAGTTGACTCAATTCACCTATGAGCTTGAGTACTTGATTTTGATTTGGTTAAATTTTTATTCCATCTTTCTCTCTTGAACTGCATTGCCTTAAGGTTGGGTTTAGTTGGGCTCAGTTAAGGTCTCCGTTTTGGCTTAAGCCAATTAGAGAAATCCCTATCCCAAGTCAAAGTTTAAGAGATTGGCACTTAAAAGTACCCAAAAAGAATGAAGCCCAGGGCCTATATTCTAAGGTTTTGGTCTTGTTCTCATCCTGGAGATATGTTACCCCAGTTCTTACTGACAGCTATATTGTGATCAAAGAGAATAGGTCCCAAAACAACCCCAGGATTTTTCTAAATACCAATGCTAATTCAAAGTGCACAGTAATTTGTAATATTTCATCAAAATATTGTTGACCATAGATTTGATTTTTAAAATTATTATATATTCCCTGGATCCTATCACAGTGTTAAATTAAGGAGCTACAAATATTTAATTATGCAATGAGTGATGATTATTGGTGTTTGTGGTATGTGTGTATGTGTGTGTGTGTATACATGTTCCAAAGCAATTCTTTTGGTGTTTCAGAGCAAATATAAAAGGCTGAGGTTAAGTTCATATTTGTCTATTAAAAAATAGAATAGTACAACCAATGTACTATTGGTATAATGTAGAATTATATTCTTATAAAAATCTAAACAGATTACAAAAGTTTATGTGAAAATCAGTCTTGAAATTAGCCACATCAGCATATAGATATTCACATTTTTATGAATCTTCATTTGAGGCTGAATAGGTGAAATATGGTTTTACCTCTTCTATAAGCCGGGTGGAAGTTGAAAGATGCACTGAGTATATTTTTCACATCTTCTTCTTAGCCTTTATTTTTCCATTTTGTGCATATGTGCAAGTTTTCTTCCTTTGTATTTCCAAGTAATTCATTTTTTAAATTTATTTTTTAAATTTATTTTTTAAGACTGCATTTTGATTCATTGTACACAAATGGGGTGCATCATTTCATTTCTATGGTTGTACATGATGTAGATTCATACTATTTGTGTAACCATACATGTAACATGGGGTAATGATGTCTCTCTCATTTTATCATTTTTCACACCCCCCTCCCTCTCATTTCTTTCTACATAATCTAAAGTTCCTCCATTCTTCTCTCCCCCCCATTATATATCATCATCCACTTATCTGGGAAAACATTCGGGTTTTGGTATTTTGGGCTTAGCTTATTTCACTTAGCATGATATTCTCCAATTCCATCCATTTATCTGTAAATTCCATAATATTATTCTTCTTTATGGCTGAGTAATATTCTTTAAATAAATGTAAATTAAAACAACTCTAAGATTTCATCTTACTCTAATTAGAATGGCTATTACCAAGAACACAAACAATACTAGATGTTGGCATGGGTTTGGGGAAAAAGGCTCACTTTTACATTGCTGGTGGAGTTGCAAACTGGTGCAGCCACTCTGGCAAGCAGTGTGGAGAATCCTTAGAAAATTTGGAAAGGACCCACCTTTTGACCCCATTATCCCACTCCTCGGTTTATACCCAAAGGACTTAAAATTAGCATACTACAGTAACTCAGCCACATCAATGTTTATAGAAGCTCAATTACAATAGCTAGATTGTGGAACCAAGTACATTCATTTTAAAAATCACTTTGTACAGGTGAGAAACAATGACAAAAACTGCAATTACCTGCCTATATTCTAAGAATGCAGAATTTAATCCAGAATCTAGAATCTAATCCTTCATTGTTTAGAATACACAGAATCTAAGCTTATAAGGAGTTCTATAGAGTGCCTTCTTGAGGTATAATATTGTTTCAATCGGATTTCTTCGCTGCTGTGACTAAAAGATCTGACCAGAAAAATTTTAGGGAAGAAAAGTTTATTTGAGGCTCACAGGTTCAGAGGTCTTAGTCCAGAGAAGGCTGGCTCCATTCCTCAGGGCTCAAGGTGAGGCAGATCATCATGGCAAAAGAGTGTGGCAGAGAGAAGCAGCTCACATGGTGATCAGAAAGCAGAGTCCAGACTCCACTCATCAGATACAAAATGTGTACCCTAAAGCTGTGTCCCTAATGAAACACTTCCTCCAGTCACACCCCACCTGCCTCCAGTTACCATTCAGTTAATGCCATTAGGGATTAATTCACTGATTGTGTTAAGGCTATAACCCAATCATTGTCCTCCAAACCTTCTTGCATTGTCTTACAGGTGAGCTTTTGGGGAGACATGTCTAAACAATAACAAATATACAGAGTATTTTTATGTTTATATATATACATTTTGCTTATGTATTTTGGCATGAAAAGGTTGAACATTATCCAGAATATCTAAACAGATAAGTCTATATACACTGTTAGAAGATATTTAAATCTCCATATGCAGTGAAATTATTTACTCAATTACTATCTGGTTCCTCATCTGAGAAAAAAAATAATTAAAATAAGTGTTTTACCAAAAATAAACTACATCAGTTATACGTGGTGATGTCAAATCCCAATACAGCATCTGCCACTTCTAGGTAACTGTTTCTGTCTGATGCAGGCCTTATTGTACTTCATCAAATCATGAAGGTAGACCATTCACATCTTGGTGCCTAGAGGTACAAAGCTAGGACACTTGGGAAAAGAGAATATAAAACATGAAACTTTACTAACACAGAATTCTTAAATTCTTAACTTCCTCTACAAGAAATCACTTCTTTTTAACCCAAAAAAAAATCAAAGTACTATTTAAAGTTAAAGTACTATTTAATCTCTGATGGCTAAGCAGTCTTGCCATGAATAAAAAAAAAAAAATAGAAGTTTATATTCTTACAAATAAGTAAAGTATGACTTCTTATGCTCAAAGACTTTTAGGGTTTATCTGACTGCTTGAATAAAGATTAAGGACATAAATATTTAAAATCTGGGCATACAAAATTAAGAAGTTTGAAAGTTCCATTAGCTGCTTTTCATTGATTATTACTTACTTAATCATCAAGTTGAATGTATTTAATTTATTTTACCTTCTCGGTATAACTTTTAAAATTGAAAATTTCTCCCTGGATTTGAGTACAACACAGCTGGTAACAGCAGATAAACGAGGTATTCCTGGTGGAGACCAAAGTGCATTTCAGATGTCTCCTTCAATGTCTTAGCCTATAAACTGAGTCCCAACCAAAGCAATGAGATTAGAAATGTCCTGCAGGGAAGAACAGGCTAAGTAGAACAAGGCAGACAGGATTATAATAAACACCAGAGCATTAATAAAATACTATCAGAAGGAAGCCATTGGTATTTCAAAACTATTTGCTCATTCAAAGGGTTAGATCTCCTTAGAGTGACCAGGATAAGACAAGGTGAGAATAATATTAAAACCAAGATTCCATAAACATGCAAACAGAATAATCCTTTTTGTCCATGGACTTGCTTTTAAAAAAAATAGTATTATTAAGATAAAATATAAAATTTCAAACAGATGTTTTAAAAGTCTTAGAATCTCATATGATTTATATTAACTTTATAGTAGCAATAATTTTATATTTTTAGAAAGTAATATATTTTGGCTTTTCTAAAAGACCTGGTAATTTAGTTCTCAAAGATTTTCCTATAAATGGTAACCTAGAAATATGGGTAAGATACAAAATGTCACTGTCACAGCAATTAACATCCATTACTCATGAAAGTCAAGCTTTTTACAAATGTAAATATGTTTCACTCTTCTAGGTCAGAAAATAAACCAAGTAAAGATGAAAACTGTGTAAGAAAATCCAAAGCATTAGTCAAGCTTTTAAAATAAAGGTCAAAGTGAATGTTTCCTCGATTTATGTTCAGTTCTGTGGGATGTGAATTACTACTTTCTAAAGAATGTACCAGTGGTATATATCTCACATAGAATAAGTAGGTCATAAGACAGTGTAAGGTAACAGATTTCTTCCAGGTTCGGGATAGAAAAGGAAACAATTTACCTTGTTCCAAAATCCTGCGCTCACCCACACACTGAGTTATCCTTTGAGGTTTTCACAGGACATTTTCTCTTTTTTATGTTATTGAACTTGTACAAATGTATCCTCTTTTGTATCTTTTATGATTCAAATCAATAAAGCCATATAAAACTCTAAGCAAATTGACTTCAAGTCAGAGGCTATATTGATTTAATGATAAAGTTGTTCCTTAACAATAATTTTCCTTATACTCGTGCTATTGTTTGAAATGCAATGTTACACAGGCAGAAAGACCTACAAAAATGTCTTCTTTTCCTTAATGCTGAAATAAAAGGCTAGGATGATGTTTTTCCTTATGTGCTATAAGTACATGATTAATAAAATATTTTTTGAAAAAAACTTAAAAATTAGGAATGTATTTCATTTCCTGAAAAGTATTTTGTTCTGCTTCAATAAAGCTTAGATTTTAGTGAATATGCTGTTCAAGATCCATGTCAGAGAGCTTGATATAAATTTCTAGATTTTACCCATTTTTGATACAGTAAACTCAAAGCTAAGTGTTGTAAGTTAAACTCTATTTTTATTACTTTTTTAACCCACCCTTGTCTTTTGACAAGTGATAACCTTATTAATCACTTTGTGTTTATCAAGGTCATTGATGATATCTATCAGATTCAAAGATCAGTTTCCTTTCTTCATCTAGTTCAGAGGATCTCACTGGGGAGAATTTTGACTCTCGTCTCTGGGGAACAGTTGGCAATGTTCGGACATTTTTGTTGTCACAACTTGGGGGTGTGCTGTAACTGGCATCTAGTAAAGTGAGGGATCTGATAATCCCACAGTGCTCGGGGAAAAAAAACCCAGGGCAAAACATTACTTGCCTTGAAAGCTCAGTCCTCTAAGGTTGAGAAGCCCTGAACTACCTCAACCTTTCAACAACACCCCTCCCTTGGAAATACTTATTATCCGTATCTCCCACAAGGAGCATCAGCCTAATGAGGATCAGGGCTCACTTGTCTGGGCTTTCATTGTTTCATCTGTGTACAGGAGTGACATCTCAGATTAGGCATGCAATAAATATGTGTTAAAGGCCTTTCTGTATTTCTTTCTTAATACTTTTCCCATATGTTTATTGCTTTAGTTAACTATCTACTAAAATCTTGAATTTAAGATGAAATAGATTGCTTTCTCTCTTGAAAGAGAATTTATCTAGCTTCTAAACCTTCACTGTATAGCTTCTCTAGAACAAAGGTGGTTTTTTAAACCTCTCTTCCTTCTCTTTAAGTGTGTTCTGGGACATGAGAAAACCCCTAGATAAAAGCCTTTCAAAGACCTGTTTCTTGTAGCTAAGGAAGAATGACACTTGGGCTTATAATTGTTGGTATTTACGAGCATTTTAGATTTGACAATATTTTAGGTAAAATGGGCCTTAAAAGACCTTTCAAGAATCTTATCCATCATTCAAATTTTTTAGTTGTTTATTTGATCATTGCTTGTTTCCTATGAGAAAATGGATTCCACATCTTAGAGACTAAATTTGAGAAAACTTTCTTTTGAATATGGAGAAATGTCTATAGTAGAAATCACAACAGAAATTACCAGAAAAAGAAACCTGTGAATAATGGAAAAGTCATTGTGATAAATCTTTTTATAGATGGTAAAAATAATATAAATCTCCTTCTTGCTACAAAATAATGCAAACATGAATAAAATGCCTGGTAAAATTATGTCTGTGTAAATTCATCTAGAAATAGGGAATCATATTTTAAAAAGATTAAAAAAAAGATTAAAAAGATTTAAAAAGCTGCCATATTAGTTTTTAATCTATAAATTCTAGTTATAATTATTGCATGTAAAAACATTAATTCTTACATCAAAATTTTAAACCTACATTAATCTCAGTTCTTTGCTATTCTCCATAACTATTCAGAGCCTGCTCCTTAGAAAGAGTTCATACATGCACATCTTGGGAATGCACATAAAAATGGGATGGAGTATGCTATAACAATGAAATATTACCATTCCTTTATGCCTCACATATTTTAAATTACCATTTACTGTCGACAATATAGAAAGGTACTTTGGTTAAGCAGTAAGTTTTAAATCCCTACTGAGAGCAGTAGTAAATACTAATAATTTTACCTTACACTCTATCCAAATTTTTCACAGATTCAATAAACAAAGTCTATCCTTCAAATTTACAGTGAAGTAGACTATATAGCGCCTTTAGACAATGAGGCTACATTAGAATATCCCCAATGAGTTTTCAAAGTACAGTTTATATTAAAAGATGAAAAATATTTTATTTAAATAAGTATTTCTAATAATGAGTTAGCTATGCATATTTTCTTTCAGTAATTCTCAAAGTTTCTCTGGCTGTATTAACTGAAGAAATGTTTTGAAAGAAATATTTATTGATGAAGAAGGGGCTTTTTCTTTGGCTGGACAATCAGTTTTGTGTGTGAATTTACCTCTATGTAGAGGTCACGTACCAGCATTTAACAGTCCCCTTTGTACTGAATTGGTTGAGCACTCTCACTTGGAAATGCCCCAAACCACACAAATAGGACAATACTAAACTTTACCCACCGAACACTCAGTGTCGATAGAATCATCTGCAGAGAAATTTTATTTGCAACGGTATGCTTTGACTGCTTAACATTTGTATTAGTGAAGAGAAAGAATGGAGATGACAAATTCAACCCCGAGTTTATTTTAAACCTTATTCTTACATGTTATCATTATTGTGGAGCCCATCATGCTTTATATGGCTCTTTACGCATCAGTGTTATGGTGTCTTTTCTGGACAGTCAATTGCTACTTCTACTTGGTTATCTTCATTACTGAGGAATCTGAAAGTAGGGAAAAGGGACAAAATAATACAACTTTGTAGGAATTGTTTATAATTGTTTATGCTTCCAAGATGTCTTTTGAGGAAACCGCCTGAGAAAGGTACCCAGCTGGGTGTTGTGAACTAGAGCTGAGACCTATGTTGAGAAGAAAACATTTTGCTGAAATTTTCATCAATGGATCAGTTTTCCACTGAAACAGTCACCAAATTTATGAACTGGTGGTATACTCTTTCAAAAGCTGTGGTGTGATATGTAAGAGTTTTACCCAAAATCTTTAAACAGTTTTACTAATATGGGATCACACTACCAACTTACTTAGTAGGACCCAAATTTATACCTGTTCTCTGGGATACTAATAATGTCACTTTCACTCTCAAACATGTTCTGATTTGAAAGGTAAGTTATACAGCTCCACTGCTTAATAGTAATGCTCTGTTTTTCAGTGAGGAAAAAGCATCTCTCTTCCAAATATTAACATGCTATTTGAGAAATTAATCAAAGCATCCTAAAAATTCTAAATCTGGGCATTACAGAATGATTATTTGTGTTCCACCAAATTCTATTGAAACTCTAACCCTAATGTAATGGTATTAGGAGGTGAAGCCTTTAGGAGGTAACCAGGTTATAAGGATGAGACCTCATAAATGGGATTAGTGCCTAGTCTCCTCCATCTGGGAATACCATGACAGAAGCTCTCTTAGGTTTCCTTCATGTGAAGATACAAGATGGCTACCTGCAAATCAGGAAGCAGGCTCTCTCATGAGGCACAGGATCTACTGGCATCTTGATTTTGGACTTCCTAGCCTCCCAAAATGTGAGAAACAAATGTTCATTGTTTAAACTACCAAGTCTTTGATAACAAAAAGAATCTAATTTAGACAAACGAATATAAACTGAAAATTTCCCTAGTCAAATACTGATTTTTCATTTATTAATGTTGATACTTATCAAAAATTCCTATAAAAGACTTTAAAACTTATAGTATAGCTGAGTGACTTGGGCCTGTTACTTAAGCTCTTAGTATTTCTATTTTCTAACCTAATCTGTAAAGTTATGATAAAAATACTGCTGTGAGGATACAATGAGTTAGTTCATGTAAAAAATCTCCAACATTCCAGGCACATTAGTGCTATATAAGATTTAGATATAATTTTTGGTAATAAATTCATAAATTTGGCAGAATCAGTGAATCAATCCTTCATTTTTCAATGATTTGGCATTGGGAAAATATCCCGTGTCAAATTTATTTACTAGTATTTGACCTACAGTTATGTAAAATATGTTTTTAAGGATTCACAGAAATAAGCCCTGAGAAATTTCCAGGAATAGGTAGCCCACAAACCAGCATATTTGAAATTTATCAGTTAATGTAACATCACTTATTTGGACATAAGGTTCTTGAGACTTTGGCAAATTTTAGTTTCCTTATTACTCTTCCCCTGGAGTAGGCACATCCCTGGTAACCAATATTCATGTTTGAGTGCGTAATTGAATCTGATCACCACCTCCAAGCCAGTAAATATCTATCTTCTCCTTGTAGGATAGCCCTCTTTGTAGGATAACCCTTCTGTAGGATAATTCAGAAGATAGAGACAAATTATGCTTCTAGTTTTGGGAAAACTTTCTTTTTCAGTCAACTACAGTGTCAAAAGTATGCTAGGAAGTGAGCAGTTCAGGACCATAAGGAAGAACATACAACAACTATTATGATTATGATTATGAAAAATCAGCTTTGTGCATTAAACATCATAAACCTCACATGTGCCAGTGTGTATTAGAAAAAAATCAAGATATTCATTGGCCATATGCACAGAAATAAAATCTGTTTGCTAAATTATGCTGCCAGTCTCCCTCCAATCTGTCTTTCCTGGCCATCCTATGACTGACAAGTCATGTCAGTCATCATCACATTCAGACCACATTATCATTTATTAACACCTTTCTTCCTTTTTTCTTTCTTCCCTTTAAGTCCTATTAAATGATAAGTATTTCTGAATAGCAAACGTTATTCAGGACCCACCCTAAAATCAATAAAATGGGATGATATCTTAGACAGTATAAAAAATCAACCATAGAAAGGCAAGTCTGTCTAGAATTGACAAATTTCCCAGCTAGCCGGTCAGTTCTAGTTCCTGCCCCCTGCACTCCCAACTTCAATTACCAACTGTTATTTTTTAAAACTCATCTCTGTTCGCCCTAGTTATAAATCTCAATGATTCCCCTGGAGGCTTCAGGATACACAGCATATGAAGACTTCAAGATCTGCTTCAATTTATCTTTCAGACCTCAGCTTCAGCCACATCATGTTTCATACTTCTTCAGTTTTCTAAGACTTGTACATATTTTTTCCTCTCTCTGCCAAACTATTTCTCTTTCACTTGTAAAACTACTAGTTGTATTCCCAAAGTGTGTTATCATTTTCTCATTGAAGTTGTATCTAATTTTCCAACTCAAAATAAACTACTTCTTTTTCCTTGGTTTCACTGCTGGAACATACTTTTACTGTGGTATTTTAAAACAACATATTTTGATATCTTTGTTATATAAATCTCAGATATACTGAGATATGAAAAATTAAGAATCATGCCTTGCTTCATTAAATAAAATTATTGCATTCCTCATTTCCATTGCAATAGTATTAATGCATAATAGTTGATCAATAATACTAAGCAAATTAATGAATTCTACTCAAACTTCAAACATCAGTCATGTATTATCCTCTCTGTGATATCTTTACCTAACCTCATCTGCTCTCCTTAATACATGAACTCAAACACATTATCCTGTCTTCTCTCATAACAACTGTACATGAAGCATTAGAGTTGTATGAATACCAGAAGTGGTGTTGAAGGTCTTTTGACTAGTCAATAGCAAGGTAAGACCAGATTCTACAGAACTTCTACATACACTACTGTGTTTACAAGTCCCACAGGTATCAGTATCCATGTAGAGTAAGAGAGATATCTAGCCAATAGAAAAATTCTCTAAACATGATCATTCAATGCAGGCAACAAAGAGCAGTTATATTAACTAACACTGTACTCCTTTGAGTTACCATTGAGAAAAGATTTGAAATATATCATGTTGTGGTCCAGAATTAAGGTTTGAAGTAGAAAAGCAGGGTAAAGTCATAGTAATAGGCTCATCGTGATTTGCAGAGGAAAAAGTTAATTGCTCCTCACGGATTTTTATAAACCAATAACATCAATGGAAAGTAGTCTTCTAGTAACCAGGATCTTTCTCTCTGTATTTGTGAATTAAGGAAAGCTTCCATTAAGCTAAGCACTGAACCCAACATGTAGAGTAAAACCAAAAACAAATGAGAAATCTAAATGTGAATTGAAATGTCGTGTTTGTTAACACAATGAAATCATTTGAATATTTTTATTTTGTTTTCTTTTCTATTTAATGGAAATTAAGGCAGCTATGAAGGACACTATTGTGGTGAGTCTGAGGCACAGAAAAGTGGACAGAATACAGGATGAAATGAGAGTTGGAGAGAGTGAAGGAGTTAAAAATCAGGAGATATTGAAAAGGGTCAAAGTGGAGACTATTACCAGATGCTAAGGACAAACACTTTTCAAAATATTTGTTTGATGTACACCTACATTAAGAAAATAAGTCAACTACCAGTATATAAATCTCTCAAGATATACTGAGGAAGTATTTTAGAAATACATGTACTTGACTGAGAGAAATTAGTATATTTAGAATGTTTAAGAATAAATATGATCATTGAAAATAAACCTTAGAGACAACAAACCTAATTCCTTTATTGCTTTATTGTTTCATGGCTTCCTCATATGACAGTCATAAAAATATGGATATATTAAACCTCAGCTGCTATAGGTTTGCAGGATCATTTTGCTTTAATAAACACAATAATTAGTGTGGTAAATTATCACAAAAGGAGAGAGAGTATTCCCATACTGCTTTCAGAATCAATTTCCAGGATAATTTTTATTACTATATTTTAGAATTTGACTCCATTTGAAAACATTTAGAAAACCTTGATAATTGTTTTCTTATTTATTTGTGTTGAAAAGGACAGTTATTCTGGTATTATAGTCCGAATCCATTTATGGAGCTCAGTCTGTTAAATTAGAACTGAAATTGTCTTTGGCTAATGAATAATATAATAAACAAATAAGCAAATAATTGACGAGGAGGAATGTTTTGATTTTTGTAGAGCAGGTTGAGACTGATGATCAAAATAGAAACAGTCAAAGGTATCAATAGTAAAGTCAGCATTTAACAAAGGGGATGAGACAGTATAAGTATGAAAGAGGGAGAGAGGAGGGAGGAGGGGAGGAGGAGAATAAAGGAAGAGAAAAAAGAAATATTATGTCATAGTGAATACAATACTTTCAACAATGCTATGCAATAAACCAAAATGACCTTTTGAAAAATGAAGGGGGAAATGTTGGTAACAAAATGCCTCTGGCACATTTTTACAAGTAAATAATGGATTTTTGCATAAGTGTATTTTACTGTCAAGTTACAATTTGTATTTTACAATCACATTGTAGATTGCAATCCAGGATGACTGGACTGTAGATTGCAGGGATGAACTTCTAGACAAAGGTTGACGATAAAACCAGTTAACTGTTTTTCCAATAATTTCTGTCCTCCAGGGGGACATAATTGAAATATATGAATTTCTAGCATCATGACTCCTAGTGAAAACTGCTTCATAGAACTGACAGGATGAATAGAATACACACTTATAGTACAAAATGACCTCAATTTCATGACTTAGTAATGCATTAAAGCAAATAAATAAACAAGGCTTGATAAGATAAAATTGGCAATCACACCCAATATCACAAGAATTAACAAGGAAGATTATTTAAGAAAAGAAATAGATTAATGTTGAGGAAATTTAATATACTAATTACACAGATTAAAATTAACATAAACCAAATTCTTGTTTATTTTCTAAATCATGGAATTACTTAATCCTTGGGAGCAATACTTTTGGTGCAGAAATAGAACATCCTGCTATGGTATTAGGGGATTTGAAAGGGGTAACACAAATATGCAGAGCAGAAATGGAAACCTCAGAGTTATTTGCTTTGTGGTATGACAAAGACCTGGATGGTGATATTTTATAAAATATTCTGGTAGTAAGAACACATGCCTGCAATTAGGCCTATCTGTTTTAGTATCTGTCTCCAGTAACAGAACACATGCCCTTCAATTTTTAATCCTCAGTACATTAGAATGGAATACATAGATGACTCAATAAATATTTGTTGAATAAATGGAAACACATTGTTTAAAAGAAATCAGCAGAAAAAAAGACGAAGAAAAGAACTTTGAAAAGCAAGTAGAACTATAGATCATTCTTTCCAAATATTTGCATTTTAAGGCTTCTCTCTTGTTTGTTCCTCAATTTGTCTCCCCCCCCTTTTTTTTGGGTGCTGGGGATGAAACCCAGGGCCTGTCTCCCCGCCCTCTTTTAAATTTAAGACCATTTGAGCTCTAAGGGGTGACCTCAGAGCTTGAACTCAAATCTACTTACTTCACTAATTTTATTCTTAGTACCTAGCAGCTAAGAGATTGTGGACATAAAATCTTATGCTAATTAAACTTCTTCTAATTAAAAAAATGGAATTTTATACTCTTTGATACAATGAATAGTGGCATATGCAATTTTCAAGAAAACTAATTTTCAATTTTGACATTATTTCAGTTTTTAAATGTATCATGCACAAAAGACATGCTCAAAGAATGTAGTGAGTGACATAGGTAACATATGTCCCAATTTTTTACCTGCCATTTATAAATAATTCATTTTATAAAACATCATATCTGAACACCTTTTATTTGCCCCCAAATCAAAATACCTAAATGTTGAGAGTAGTGACGGAGGATAGGAGAACAGTTACTGATTTCAGGGGTCTCTGATGCCCTCATGGCTGTGGTGTGCCCGCTGCCTGGGAATGTTTCTGTGCAAGGGCACAGGATGCTTAGCTGCTGTAGCAATGCCCTGCATGAGGAGGCTTTGGGAAAGAGCCCTATCAGTTGTAACCTTGATCTCAGGCACACAGCTCCTGGGAAGGAAGGAATTCTTAAGTTAGACAACCACAAGGTTTCACCAGCTCTGCTTCTCCAGTTCCTGCCCACCTTACAATAACTTTAAACAATGGACTTTCTTGAGAGCTACACAAAACTCCTAACATTGCACTTTGCAACTGTGGATCTTAACTAGGAAAAGCTACATGGGATGTCCTAGTTTGTGTAACTTTCCTGAATACAAAGAATAATGGTTGCACAGTCTTTACCCTGATAATAAGACATTTATAAAGATTGCTGGCATGACTCTTTAGACATGCATCTCCATCAGAGAGCAGGTTCCACCTGATTCCACCTTCTGTCAATCTTTATTTTCCAATCCTCCTTCGCCCCTTGCTGAACCCGAGAATTTGGTCACACTGGTTGTGACACCTGGATATTGTACAAGTTCCTTTTCTGTATCTGCGAAGGACATCTTCTGTCTGTGAACTCTCTTTGGCTGTGAAGTTTGTCTACTCATTTTTTCATTCATTGACACTGTGCCAGTTATTTTTGAAGAGTCAGCTGTGCCGTATTATAGGAACAAGGCTCCTAGATATGAAATGGATATGGAAAACATACTCAGGATGGTAAGGCATAGAAAGGATTCCAGCAAGCATCTAATAGATAGTACCAGAAAAATTACGAGATTATAAAATCACAAAAGTGGAGGCTATGGGTAAGGGTTTAAGACATACACTAACATATAAAAACTCCATAGAGGAACTATTTTTAAAAAATTTGTTTTTAGTTATAGATTTACACAGTACTTTATTTATTTTTATGTGGTGCTGAGGCTTGAACCCAGTGCCTTACATGTGCTAGGCGAGTGCTCCACCACCGAGCTACATCCCCAGCCCTGAGGAACTATTTTTGAATATAAATCTGAAGAATGAGAAAATAAAAATTTGCATAAGCAAGTTGGGTAGGGTGTGTAAAGAGTCCATTGTACAGCTAGCAAGATTATAACCTATTTTTTTTTGAGAGCTACTGATAGATATTTCTGAAAACCAAAGGATACAATGAGCAAAATGAGACTGGACAGGTGGATAGAGAGCATCGCCTATCCCGGAGGCCACGAGAGTCATCAACATGAATTGTGGGTATACTGTTTGAAAGGTCACCTGGAAACTGTGAAGAGTATCTAAAGGGAAGACAGAAAATGCAAACAGAATCAAGTCTTTTTAAATTTCTTATACGGTAATTTTCATTATTTAATTCAGGAAGAGTAGATTGATGTATTTAGGTGTGATGTTCATTTTCATGGATACCTTAGAGGTGATTTATTAGGATTTAAAGAAACCTGATCTGAAAATCACCTTCTAGAGGTAGCTTTACAAGTAGTTCACATATCATATCTCCTCATCAATAAGTGAAGTTTTATTAATCAGCATGAGTTAGATGTTAGGTATTAATATGCATGGAAGAATGAAGAGTGTTCCAGATACGTAATTAGCTGGGAAGATTTCACAAGTCTCATTGCTCCTCTGTGCAAGTTAAATGGGAACCTGACACATAACAGAACTCACTACTTTCAGAGAAGCATCTCAATCTATTATTCTGAGAACTGCAGTTCCCCCACTTTTGGGAGAATTTTGTCTCTTGATGCAACTAGAGTTTTGACTGCTCCTGATACCAAAATAAAAGTATATTGGCTCAGGGGGTGATTCTCAGAAGAGTACCTAACAAGAGAACAAGAGAGTGGAGAATTTTTGCAAACATGGAGGAAATAAAATATAGTTCATTCTTACGAAAAAGCAACTGTGTGCATTTCTGATTCTGATCTGCTAAGTGCTTTCACTGTAGCAGACCAGAGAGTATTTAGAAACAAGGTTTAACACTACTTCTTACTCCTAATCAGCAAAGCCACCAGTATTTACCAAAAGAAACTGATAATCCTAAATCATAAGAATTTAGGTCAATTTCCAGCAGAGGACATTTTATAACCAGTTTAAAATAATTTGTGCCTCAGCAAGAAAAAGGGTGGTGAGTCTGTAGAAAAAGAAATAATTCTGAGAGAGATTTATTAAGCAGTATCAAAGGAACTTGATTTCACACTGGCTATCAGGGATAAAAATGAAGTCTAGAAAATTTTGTGTCAGTCACTTCAACAGGAGTGGAAATTTTGAAAAGAAACTTCTTGGACATTGCATTGTTTCCCTGTGACTGCTGTAATAAATTATCACAATCTTGGTGATTGAAAACCTACAGGAATATATTCTGTCACCATTCTGGAGGGCAGAAGTCTGCACCCTCACCAGGCTAAAATCAAGTTGTCAATAGGACCATACTGTTCCTTGACTCTTGCAGCTTTTGGAAGTTGTGGTATTTTTTGATTTTTGTGGACAAATCACTCCAAACTCTGCCTCTGTGGTCAAATTGCCTTCTCTTTTGTGTCTGTTAAGTTCCCTCTGTCTCCTTCTCTTAAGGACACTTGTGGTATATTTAGAGTCACCTGGATAAGCCAGGAATATTTCCTCAACTCAAGTTTCTTAATCACATCTTCAAAGACCATTTTTCCTCATAAATTGAAATTTATAAATTCTAGGGATTAAGATCTGATATCTTGAGGGAAAATAGTCAGCCTACTACAGACTTACTGAATTTTAAATGGCCGCAGGAAATTCTGGAATATCTATCAGGTAAACAGATAAATATTGGGGGGTGGAGGAATGAAATAGGAATCCAATCCTCTGCTAAGAAAGGAGAGTGCTGGGATTAGATAAGAAATAGTTTTCTTGGTTTTGAAAAATTCTGATGTAGGCCTTGGGAAGAATGGAGGTAAGAGATGACTGGCTGTTCATCAGTATTTTGAATGGTGTAAAGAGAAAGTAACAGATCTGGTCCTGTCAATAATCTGAAGAATTGTGAAAATGTTTTCCATTGATCAGATGACTGGATGCAGAAATCAAAATGATAAGTGGATTAGTCTGAGATTGGGTTTGGCTCGGTATTATGTGGTTTTAAAAATCTATGAGCAATGGTGTCCAGAAGGCTAATAATGAGTTGTAAAAGTTTTGAATAATGGAATTTAGACTAACAGGAGAAGCAAATGAAGCCAGGAAAATGCTAAAATACTTGAAGACAAAAACTAAGAAATCATTAGAAGACATTAAAAGACAGAATTTAATGTTTAAAGAATGGGATTTATTATTTCACAGGTAGAATAATTAGCAGAAATGTCTATATGAAGTGGATGTCTAGACAAATACATAGGTTGAATGATGCTGTTCAATGAAATAAAGAAATGAGAAATAAGGTTGAACTCTAAACCTTTAACATATCTAATCACAGTCTGGGATGCTTTTGAAAAGTGCAGTATCCCTGATTCCTATTTTTAACTATTCTAAAATCTGATGGGTCTTGAGTGGAATACACAAAGTTGCCTACTTAACCAAGCTGATTTGGATAGAGGCGATGGGCACATCACACTTTGAGAGTGCTAGAGAACATTAGAATTATATGCTCTTGACCCTAATAGAAAATCAACACTTTGTGTCAATCAGCCAAGCCTATAATAATTGTTGGTAAATTGGTTAAGAAATAAGTAAACAATAAAATAGCTATGGAGCTTAATAGCATTAGAGGACATGAGCAAAAATAAAAAAAGGATTTTAAATGAGGACAAAACAGGGAGAGGAGAATTCTGGCACTCTAACTGGGTGATACAAAAGTCAGAAAAGGTGTTGCTTCTACCAAAGGGCCTTTCAAGAGAACTATTACCTTCAAGGAAAAGTCAAAGTTCAAAAAAATTAAGGAATGATTTGGTCACTTATGTGTATGAATGTCTCCCTCAAAAACAGAAGTACTACTCATATTTTATCTCCTTTTTTGTATATAACGTGAAAATACATTTTAAATAATATTTCTTTACATAGGAGTTACTTAATCAGCTGACAGAAACTAATTCTAATTTTAGCTTGTAAATTTAGCATTATTTTTGTGATAAAATGTTTATAGTTTTCTCCATATTTCAATCATGAGAATAGAGCAAAATTATATACACAAGCAAAACACTTAAAACATTTTATAATGTTTCTAGCAGAATTACTAATAACAGATTGAAGGTGGAAGCAAACCGAAAGTCATTAATGAATGAATCTTCTATACAATGGAAAGCCGTTCAGTAACGAAAAGGAATGAAGTACTGATGCATGCTACGATATAGATAAACCATAAAAAGGTATTCTAAGTTCATTCACAAAGGATCACATATGGTCTGCTTCCATTTATATGAAATGTTCAGAACAGATAAACCAATGAGGACAGAATGCAGATCAGTGGTTGCCAGGGCCTGATAAATACCAGATTCTAAATTTATGTGATACTGATGGTTGCACAATTCTGTAAATGTGTTAAAAACTTTTTAATTATACACTTTGATGAATTTTATGATATGCAAGCTGTTTCTCAATAAAACTGCTTTAAAAAAACAAAGAAACAAAAAAATCTAAGATCTCTCTCTGGAATAAGCTGTGGTCAGGGCTAGGAGAAGGTTCCATGAAATACTTGCTCCTGTCTCATTTCTTCTGTTCCCTACTTCAATTTGGTTCATTTTTTCCTGCCTTCAATTTCCTATGGGACCATTTTAGAGGCATTAGTAGCACAGAGACCAACATCACACATGTCCCACTTCAGTGTTTACACTTCAAATCACTTAAACTTCATTTCAAGGCTGACAGCCAAATGACTTTTTACCTCTGTCCCTCAATAGTGAATATTAAACACATTCTGGGACATAATTGCAAGTTTCTAATAAATAAACTTCCAAATCAATTATAAAACACAGGATGTCCCAAGTCATCTTCTCAAACATCAAAGCCTGATTTTCCCACATTGCTAGCATGATTGAAATGAAAACAGCCTGCTTCTAGCCTTCAGTCATATGACTCTGACAATAAAAAGAATAAATGTGGTAGAAACAGCTGTACGTTTTCAGGAATGATAAACTTCAGCTGTAATTTTTTAAACTGAAGTTTTGCATTTGAAGTTTTATCAGCAGCTAACTTTAGACAGTCACATCTGATGCAGAAATGGAGCTTTGAAGATGAAAGATGGCAAGAACAATAGAATCAGGTTGGTTCGATGAAAAAATAAATGAGTAAACAAGGCAGAAAGTAATCGGCTACAGAGGGACATAGTATAAGAATTTAAGAAATTAAAAGCCATTGACTGAAAATATATCTCAACACTTCCTTGTATTATATTACAAAGGTAATAACACTGAAGAGTCAAAAGACTCCTCAGAAATATGTGGCTTCATAATTAATGAGAAACATTAGATGAAAGGCAAATTGAAATGTGTGTTTCTCTCATCACAGAAGCTCAGGTGATGTATAAGATATGAATGCTTCAAAAGTTAAAAGAAATGTTTTATGTAGAAGATAGGAAACTTTGTAAAAAGTATTGCAATTTTTAACTTTACTGATGAAATATTAGAGATATTTTATTTTTTATTTTGGATATCAAGTACACTTGAAAATCCAGGTTTAATGTTAAAGGTGATAATTTATGCTAAATGGGAGCTATAAGTTGTCACATATATACATATGACATAGGTATACTCTTATATTTATACACACATATATAATGAATAAAATAAAAATAGCAGTTAGCATTCAGTCTTAAGATCCTGATAATAAAATGAATAAATGTGGTAGAAACAGCTCTATGATTTGAAGAATGATAAATATCAGCTGTAATTATATATGAATATTTGTATACATTATATGTGAATATTTTTATAACATAGTAGACCGAAAGAAGATAGTAATCAACTACTATATTGTAAGAATTGGGTCATTAAACTAAGAAGTCTAGTTGATAAACAAATATCCTCAAGGATGATAATTTTTCATTTCAGTGCTTTTAAAATCACCTAACTTCATTTGTAGGCTTTTCAAGAGAGAGCTATGAATCTCTAGTCTCCTAAATCTGGATTTATATTAAAAAGTTAAACTATTCTTAAATGTATCCTTTAACCTGAATGACTAGTTTCCACTCTAACTGAAGATTTTATTTTTATGTTACCCAGTTTCCAATCTCCTCTACAAGAACAAATGAAAAAATTAAATATACTGCTTTTCTTTGTTACTGCCCATTGCAAATTTGTCAATTATGCAAAATCTGTACAAAGTAAAATTTATTCCATCCCCTTTTTTAAAATTATGTCTTTCCTTTCTGAGAATAAATGTCTCTGAAAGTTCAGTTTTTTTTTTTTTTTTCATATTGTTGAGACAGAAGGTTATCAGACTTTTTCTGTGTTGATTTCTAATGAAGGGCAAATAGTATTTCCATTAACACTATGAAATATCTGTGAAGCATCTAGTCATTCCACTCAGACTGTTATAGCTCAGTAACAAACACTCAGTGACTTATTAAAAACAACCTCTCACACAGTCTTGGAAGCTGAGAAGTCCAAGTTTCCACATCTGGTCATAAAAGACTTGGTTTATAAAAGACTCTCGCTATGGTTTGGGTCTGGAATACCCACACCGTTCATGTGTTCAAAGCATAGGACCCAATATGGCAAGGTTCAGAGAGGGGGCCTTAAGAAAATTATTGGATTATCAGGACAGTAACCTCATCAGTGAATTAATCCATTTGGTGGTTAATAATTTGACTGGACTTGCAGATCAGGTATGGCTGGAGAAACTAGGGCACTGGGGCTATGGCCTTGGGGATTATTTATGTTCCTCGCCTCTTTTTCTCTCTGCTTTTTGGCTGAATTGAGTTGAACAGCTTTTCTCTGCTATGCCCTTCAGCCATGGGTGAGCTGACCATAGACAGAGACCTCTGAAACCATGAGATGAAATATATCTTTCCTCCTCTAAGTTGCTCTTACCAGGTACCTTGGTCACATTCATAAATAGCTGTGTAACACAACCCTCTTCTTCCATGTCTTCACAAAGACCTCTTTGAATTGTTTTGCTATCTGGGTGCTAACTACACTCAGGAGGGCTCTGCTCTCACCATGTGCTCACCAAAAGCTCTCTCCTAATACCACCATCCGTCACCTTGGGTAGTTAGGATTACAGTGCAGGAATTCTACAGGGTCAGGCAAGGAGGACCCATTCAGTGCCTTACAGTGCCCTACTTTCTTACTAGTCACCTATTTAAAAAACTCAGTTAAGAAGTTAATTCAATTAGATATTTCTAACAGATCATTTTTTAAGCACAACTTTCACATTTTTATTGAAAGTTTCTTATAAAATATTCATGCTAACTATACAAAATTCAGAATGAGTTTACCAAAATATTTCATGTAGATTTTTAACTTTATAATATATGGGTATTAATGTAGTTAAGATTTAAAAAAATTAGAAGGGAAGAATAATACAATAAGTTCAGTTAAATATTTTAAAAAAGAATTGTGTTACAATTAAAATAGATACAAATATTTTTATAATTTCTGAACAACTGGGAAAAAAAGCAAAGTCTTTTCATTCAAATGAATTATTTCCTCTGTCCGTTCATCTGTGTTAATAATGAATTAGCTTTTCCATTAAATTTAAAGTACACAGTCTTTGTTGTATGTAAAGGTAAAAAAGGGTAAATAAAGCCTAAGAGTGTTATTTAAAAATAAATGTACCTTAGTTTTATAGCTCCAAAATTATCAAAAAAAAAAAAAAAAGGATCACAGTAACAATCCTGTGTGTTACATTTAGGGAATGCAGAAGTGATAAGGAGAAGAAGAAGGAAAAAAAAAAAATCAGCTAATGGAACGATAGGTAATGTAATGAAGCAAAAGAACCAAAGCATGGAAAATTTGTTCATGCTTTGTTGAATGTGTCTGTATTGAGCTGAGTGTATTGTATTTTGTGTCATTTGAAAGGACACATGTCTATGGGAACAGCCAATAAATTGTTTTTAATAAAAGTGACTTAAAATGTTCTGGGCGATGCTTTTCAGTTTTCAGGTGAATAAAGCCCTTTGTGTTTGACCTTTGTACTGCAGGTACATTCTTCCAACCCACATTTCTTCAACAGTAAACGTAAAGGCTCAATACATCTCTGTGAAATAGCATCACTCACAAATCAAAGCCTCAAAGGGAATGTTCTCGTAATACTTCCTGAAATTATTAGGGCTCTGCAGACCTGTATCTCTAATGCACTGTGACTATTTGTAATGACAGAGAGTCTTTCTTAATTGAATGATTTTCAGGCTTGAGTTACTAAGATTTTTAAGTCTATTCCTCATAGGTTTCCCTTTAGAAAATTGTTCAAAATGAAAATTCAGGAAAAAACGCCTTCTTTTCAACAAGAGAAAGGTAGTTTCAGTTCTCTTGGAGATTTATCAAACTAAGTGGCAAATGGAACTTAATTTGCATGCCTATCCTAATCACCCACATAAGGGTAAGCTGAGGTAAGCATAAAATTCATCAGGTAGGATGCTAGTAATCCTGCTTTACTAACTACTATTGCATAACCTGCCCTATAATTTCTAGTGCTAAATTGGATGGTAGCAATAGCTGTTCTTGCATAACTCTTAAGCTGTACTTGTTCATCTGTGATAATTAGATATCATAATAATACTTAAGGACAATCAGTTAACCAAGATCAGTTGTCAATTTCCATATAAAGTTGTGAGAAAGGAAATCCTGTTTGTGGCAGACTTTATAAACATCATTTATTCACTCCCTTCTGTAAGGAAATGAACCACCATCCATTTTGGGCAGGTTATGCAATGTTGATAAAATCAAAGACCAGGATTCCAATACAAGCATCTTACCTGATGAATTTTATGCCTAACATCAGTTAAAATTTGTGTCTTGGAGATCAGAAATAACTATGTATAGGAGCTACCAAATATTTTTATCACTAGTTAGTATCAATGAATTTTCACTTTGAAATCATTTTGGAGGAATTAAAAATGATTTTGCAATTTTCTGTGTTATGGTCAAACTTATTTGTGGTCAAGTAAATCCTACACAGAGTAAAACATTTACTTTTCTTTTGATTCCTCTGATTGCCAGTTTTAGAGATTCTTTTCAAACACTGTGTTAGAGAGGGTTCATGGAAGAATATCAAAGCTCTTGTCTTTTGATGGCATTTCATTTAAAAAAGACAATATTTATTTATTTTAATCACCTACCTAAAGCACCAACCTCAGCTGATAATCCATGAGGCAAATACATAAAACCCACATTTACACTATCCACAACTCTCATTAGGTTGATATTGGGAGGTTATTCAAGCTACTTTTCATGAAAAAAAAAGTGGTAGACACAGTCATTGTGAAAGATTTTTGTGTTAGGATAGCATTAGTAGTGAAACCAAAATAATTGTACAGAGGTATTATGTTGACCAGTTTTCACTGTGTCTATAAAACTCATGTCAGGTATCACCTTCACATAAATTCAGATGATTACTTCAAATCCACCTTTTAAGCAGAAACATACAGAAAATGGATGGGTACACATCTAAATATGGCAGCAATTTCAATGTATAACAACCTTGAAATAAACCACAATGTGATGTTGGTACATTTACATAAGCGTAGACATGGCTTACAACTAGAGGAAGTCCGCTACTCAGAAGGATTTGCTATGGTCAGTTAATGTGGGACAGAGCTTGCCATTGGTCATACCATTAAGCAATTCAAAGATTCCCCACAGGCAGATTTAAGCACAGACAACATCTGAGCTCAGTCATGGAAGTCAAAAAGGAAAACAGATTCCACATGATGGCTCAACTGTTTCTTTTTCAATGGTCATTAGTGGCCTATGGACAAGACTCAAGCTCTTAGGAAAACAATCAATTTGCTTGCTGTTTGAAGTGCACACAAGGGATAATTTATTCATTTGTTAATTTTCTTTCTTACTCTAGCACATTAGGTGGTATCTGTTCTCTGACACATGTAATGTTACTCTAGATTCATCTAAACAGCAATTTTCTACAGAATCCACAGCATATTTATTCTGAATAAACTGCATGGAATATCTTCACTTTCTAAGGTCAGAGTATTTTTTTAATAGCCAAGTGATGTTTGGAACTACATTCATTATCTGTAAAGAGTAAATAAATATATATTTTTAAAAGATGGGTGAGTAAATTGAGATGCACCTTTTATTCCATTTTTTATGAATCTCAACTGTTTGCTTAAGCAGTTATGTCAGTTTTCCCATAATTAATTAAGTGGTTTAATGATGATTTCAAAGAAAGAAACTCCTAAACACTATTGAAGCAGAATGACCTGAATGAAGTCAGCATTAACATTTATTTTTATAAAACACCACTGTAGATAAATCAACTGCATTTCTTAATGTTATCTCTTATGAAAAGCAGTGATAAAACCAGAAAAAAATGATGTGAAAAAGACATAATCCAAGTAGGACAGAGTATTAAAGCATTACTTACAAATGAGCCTTCTGTAAGAATATATTTCCAAATCTTTAAAGGCAAAACTTCCAAAAGTTACATAATTGTTTTGCAGTCAAATCAATCTTAAACCTCTTTTAAAAACAACTTGACAAAAATTTGTTCTGAGCATCTATGTCTCCTAAGTTGTATGTTGTGTAAGATTTATATTTGAGGTGAGCCATAGATGTGTTTTTTGTTCTCCAATAAGAGAATAAATAAATGGGTGTAGATTGAAGCCTTCTGTGTATATTCTCCTTTTTGTTAAAGACCATAAAGAAAGAAAATTGGACTAAAATGGCTAAATGTTCTTCAAGCAAGTCCCACAAATGCCAATAATTAGAGATTTTGGTTCTCATGGCTCTAATCTTTAGTAGTTGATTATGAAGCACAAAGAAGCATCAGATGATTTCCACATGACACACATTAAATATCCTCACATTACAGACCATGGCCAGAGTCCAGCTCAAAGGCAGTTAGGTTTAAGTGACACAATGGGGGCCAAAGGAAATGCTGTGGGAGCTGTCAAGTACCATACTGTTTGTGCTACTGAGCTAGATGAGTAGAGACTCATGTTTCCATCTCCTAAAATTCTGATATAGACCACTGAGTTGATCTTGATTGAATGTGTATTTTATTATAAGCGTGGAAGGGTTTTTGTTCTGTGGTTCTTGTTGGTGGTGGTGTTTTTCAACAAAAACAATGCAAGACACCTGGTAGACTAGTAACTTTCTTAGAATTTCAGCAAGTATGAAAACTTCTTAATCTGGGTCTGGATGTCTAATCATGTATTAGATAGAAGAGGCAAGAGAACAGCTCTTTCTCCGTGTCTTATTGTAGATTGGAAAATCTATTTTACACATAATCATTGTGTAATACAAAATGACATTGAAGCCCAGCATTTAAAATACACAGATCAAAGGCTTAAAATGTTTCTAGGCCTGTATCAAAATGAAGCAGAGTTTATGTGCTTGAAGTCACCTGTTGTAAATTAAGGTTTACAGGAGGAGGAGTTGCCCCCTTTCATTTCTTTGCCCAGTACACACTGGTGGGCACTAAAAAGAATAATAGACTAATGTCTTGAGCTGTTAATAGACTTTTTAGCAGAGCCATAAATTTCTGTATTTTATATCAGGTTCTGTTATGTTGCAATAAAAACATTTATTAAAAAGTTCCAAAGTCAGTACTATTTGCAATAGAATAATGTAGTATTTTAGCATGTATTTATATACTACTTAAGTCTAGGGCTAATTTTGTAAAAATGCAATGGGTTGAGTCTAGCAGAAATGACTCGCTATCAGTTCTGGAGTTAAGGGCATTCATAACCACTGACTGTCTAGCCCTGCACTGAAGTATCCTGAATGTTCTGATGAAATATGTGCTTTGTGTTGAACTGAGAATTTCCTCTATCAAAGTTAAATTTGTTTACCCTTCTTCTTTAGTTTTAGCTAATTTCAAGTTTTTGCATTGGTCAATGGGTTCAAACCAATTTTAAATAATGATTTTTAAAACACAGAAGCCATTATTCCATGTCTGAGTTATGGTTAAGTGTACTTTTCCATTCCCTTTAAAAAGTCACCTCTTAGAAAAAAAGACCTCATCTCATTCCCTCCAAATGAACACCAGTAACATCACTTATTGACGGAGTCTGCAATATTCAAAGAAAGCTGGATTCATTTGCTCAAGGAGGAAAAGTATAAATAGCTCAAGGGCAAACATTCCTTTCCTAATTTTGGAGTGTGTGGTAGATGTCTATACAAGGTCATTCTTCCACATTATACAATAAAACAAAAATAAACTGAGTATTGACGGACTTCATTCCTTCAAGCAGGCTATGATAGTTCTGAACATATTAACTGTACCACCTTCTACAGGATATTCTTAAGTACAGTTTTCTATTTTTTTTTCTTCTGAAATCTAAGGTTTTTTACTTAAAAAAAGATATAGTTCTAAACCTAGCACTGAAAAACTACCCCGATTTAATCCAATTAAATGCAATGTATTTGCTCCTTATTTGATTCCTCCCAGTTGATTATGATGGCCTACAATGGCATGGAAATTAGTCAACATCTCACAGGTATGATTGAGAATCTAGTGGACGTCCTTAAAACAAGGAAAGCAGTTATTTTGAATAGAGACTAAAGTAGAAACAAGGAAAAGATGTAATTTTCTCATACAAATAATTTAACACAAAGAAAAGTTACCATGTTTTTCTTAAGAAATAATTATATGCAATAGCTACTGTACTTAATCTCCAGAGTTAGTCAAAAAAAGTTTTAAATAATGAATTATTCATTTTTGACCAAATCACATTTGGTGCTCATTTGGATGTTAAACCACATCCAAAAGAGTTCCTTGGAAATATTGATTTAAACAGAAAAGAGCATCAGTGGAGGAAGAAATATTAAAAAACTGAGATAAAATTTTAGAATAACATTTTTAAAGTACATAGGGAATTCACAGATTAAAACTAGAATAAAATGATATAATTCAAAGAAGCATAATTAAATTATTTATCTGACTATTCAAAGCAATATTAAAATAAAGAAGTTTAAAATAGCATAAAGATTTTGAAGTCTTTCATTAAAAAGTCAAAATTCCCTGGAAGATTTTTACCTGCAATAAAACACTTTTCTAAAGTTTGTTAAATAGATTGTTAAGAGGAACACTCATTCCATACAATGTTTATAGATTCCAGGTTATAAAAAAAAGTTACTCCAAATAAAGGAATTTTGGAAAATGTTAAAAGACAAAAACAACAAAAAAATTGCCTTTTTAAAAAGACAAATTATTCACCAAGTTTCTTTACTGAACAGCTAACTTGACTTTATATTTTTAAGTTCACGGGAGTTTTCCTATGCTTAAATTTCTTGTGAATCAGAAACATTGTAATTTTATAAAAATCTGTGGAAGGATTTCAAATTATCACTTTAAAAAATGATTGTCCTACAGAACAATAAAGAAAGAAATTAAAGAAAACCTTAGAAGATGGAAAGATCTCCCATGTTCTTGGATAGGCAGAATTAATATTGTCAAAATGGCCATACTGCCAAAAGTGCTATACAGATTCAATGCAATTCCAATTAAAATCCCAATGATGTACCTTACAGAAATAGAGTAAGCAATCATGAAATTCAGCTGGAAGAATAAGAAACCCAGAATAGCTAAAGCAATCCTTAGCAGAAAGAGTGAAGCAGGGGGTATCACAATACCAGAATTTCAACTATACTACAAAGCAATAGTAACAAAAACAGCATGGTATTGGTACCAAAATAGACAGGTAGATCAATGGTACAGAATAGAGGACACAGACACAAACCCAAATGAATACAATTTTCTCATACTAGACAAAGGTGCCAAAAATATGCAATGGAGAAAAGATAGCCTCTTCAACAAATAGTGCTGGGAAAACTGGAAATCCATATGCAGCAGAATGAAACTAAACCCCTATCTCTCACCCTGCACAAAACTCAACTAAATATGGATCAAGGACCTTGAAATCAGACCAGAGATTCTGCATCTTATAGAAGAAAATGTAGGTCCAAATCTTCAACTTGTTGGCTTAGGATGAGACTTCCTTAACAGGACTCCCATAGCACAAGAAATAAAAGCAAGAATCAATAACTTGGATAGTTATTGAAAAGCTTTCTCTTAGCAAAGGAAACTATCAGAAATGTGAAGAAAGAGCCTACAGAGTGGGAGAAAATCTTTGCCACTCATACTTCAGATAGAGCGCTAATTTCCAGAATATATAAAGAACTCAAAAAACTCTACAGCAAGAATACAAATAACCCAATCAATAAATGGGCTAAGGAAATGAACGAACATTTCACCGAAGAAGATCTACAAGTAATCAACAGATACATGAAAAAATGTTCAACATCTCTAGGAATAAGAGAAATGCAAATCAAAACTACCCTAAGATTCCATCTCACCCCAATTAGAATGGTGATTATCAAGAATACAAACAACAATAGGTGTTGGCAAGGATGTGGAGAAAAAGGTACACTCATACATTGCTGGTGGGGTTGCAGATTAGTGCAGCCACTCTGGAAAGCAGTGTGAAGATTCCTTAGAAAACTTGGAAAGGAACCACATTTGATCCAGCTATTCCACTCCTTGGCCTATACCCAAAGAATTTAAAATGAGCATACTACAGTGATGCAGCCACATCAATGTTCATAGCTGCTCAATTCACAATAGCTAGATTGTGGAACCAACCTAGATGCCCTTTAATTGATGAATGGATAAAGAAACTGTGATTATCTATCTATCTATCTATCCATTTATATACAATGGAATATTACTCAGCCATAAAGAATAATAAAATTATGGCATTTGCAGGCAAATGAATGAAATTGGAGTATCTCATGCTAAGTGAGATAAGCCAATCCCAAAAAACCAAAGGATGAATGATCTCACTGATAAGCAGATGATGACACATAATGGGGGGTGGGAGAAAGGCAAGAATGGAGAAAGGAGGGACTGTATAGAGGTAAAAGAGTGGTGGGAGGGATGGGGGGAAGGAAAAAATAACAGAAAGAAAAAGAAAGAAAACTCTGTGGAGACAATGATTGTATATTTGTCTATGTAAATTTATACTCTGTTTAAAAGGTCCTAATATCATTATTTAAATACAGGTTCAGGTCCTTGGTCACAGAAGCACAGTAAAGAAAGAACACAGACTACCTCTACAAGGAGAGCTCTGGAAGGATAGCATCTTTGAAGTCACAGTGACCCACCACTCTAACTTACATGAGGCTTCTGTTGGTCTAGGATACAGCTGAAGAACTTAAATCTGAACATGAAACCAAGCTGGGATCAACACAGTCGGTTTGGTTTTTTCTCTGAGGATTGCTATAACTTTGTCCACTTGGTTTTTCTTTTTCTAAATGCATTTCCCCATCGCCTTTCTCTGCTACTTTTTTTCATTTCAAGTTGCAATTCACTTCTCCTTCAGTAGTCTTTGTGTATTTTTAAACAATAGAATAATACCATATTTCTTTATAACTTTAATACTTTCGGAGTTCTTTACCAAAAATATCTAAAAGACATGGTGAATATATGATAAACTGCTTCATTAGCTTGCATGGTGTATTTGAAGTTAAGTACCTAGTGTTATGAGGACAAAAACTTAATTGAGAGGGATACTTACTATTATATTGTGCAGCAATCAAAACATTTGCTCAATTGATCAGGCTGTATTACAAACCCAGAAGTTTTTCTTAATTATTTATATAGTCAATTAGCAATCTACTTTATTGCAAGAAGTGTGTATGAATGTTCATAGAGCAAATTTCCTATTTTTAGAAACTTTCACTATGTGGATATATCATCGATGTGGACAAATAATTACATCAATGAAATTACTGCAGAGATACAATGTGTAGAAGGTACTATGCTAGAAAGAGAGAGCCCTGGGCATTGCTTGGACAGGAGCTGTGGTTACCTGAAAGAGTCGTGACATCTATGCAGAATTTAATAATGGTCAGCAAGAGTTTCTAAGATGTCCAAGAGTGAGGCACAAAAAGATTCTAGACAGAGCAGTTTCAAGACAGGCAAGTGAGATGAAGCATGGTGAAGATGAAAACTGAAATATGCCCAACACCCTATGGCTACCTTAGCAAGCAGGGTTCTGGGCATTCCATTTGCCAGGTTTCCACACACAGTGCCCGTCATGTAATGGGTGCTCAGAAGGACTGTGTGAAACATGGTATCTCATTATTTGTAATTTCTATTTCAATACATGAACCTAGCAAGCTTTTCCTATGTCTGTGCACCTGATGGCATGATTTTCTTTAGATGGGGGTGTACTAGGGATCGAACCCAGGGTCACTTAATCACTGAGCCATATCCCCAACACTTTTTGGTATTTTCTTTAGAGACAGGGTATCTCTGAGATGCATAGGGCCTCGCTAAGTTGCTGAGGCTGGCTTTGATCCTTGTACCTCAGCCTCCTGAGTCGCTGAGATTATAGGCATACATTTCCACACCCAGCTCTCTAAGTCTTAAGAGTCTGTCAACATGATCAAGTTGCTCCCATTTTGAAAAAAAAAAAAAAGCTATCCCTCAATATTTCATCATTCCCCACGGACCTTCCTTTGTTCACCAAAGTAAGGGCATAAGAAGAGTCTCAATTGCCTAGCACTTATGTGTCAACCTGCTGTTTTCTGACGACTGTCACCATAAATCTTCCTTATTGTCACTCAAGGCGTTATGATAAAAAAAAAATCCAAAAGGTTGTTCTCACTAGGTCAAGTATGAATTAACTTGGCAATTGGCAAAAATATTGCTACTGGTCTAAATCATGTATTTTTTCCTTCTTAGTGGAGTCCACAATTCTTCTAATAGCAGGAACAGGAGAAAAGTTGGGAAGAGAGGCAAGCCTCAGTCAATTTTCTTAATCATCCCATGTCTGGGTCTCTGTCTCTTCCCTTTTCTTTACTGTCTCTAAAATTATGTTGTAATCTGTATCCAAAGCCCTGTGTCTCAGCTTTGCTATACCATGTCCTCAACAGAACTGTTCACAGAAGGAAGGGATATTTTTGGTCTGGTTATATGTATTGACTAAATAAGAGGCAGTTCTATATTGCAGTAGATAGTGGGGGCCTTTGCTTATTTCTATGTTATTTCCAATAGTAGGCCTTTCAGTATGGAGATTATTTTACTAAGTAAAAATATAATTACTTTCAAAAAATATATAATTATTACTAGTACATTTGAAAACTACTTACTTTGTCCTTAAAAAATTCAGAGTTGATGCCATGAACACTCCAGAATGTAATATTGCTGGACTTACTTTCCTTCTTAAACTCCTCTGGCAACCACTGAAGTTGCTACCCAACATCCATTCAGCACTTCTTTATCTTGTCATAATCATTAAGTGAGCAGAGTAATCTGTCCAGTTAAATACTTGCCTTCCCAGCTTCACTCACAAGTGTGTGTTGGTTTGTGCCACATCCCTGGCCGATGAGATACAAATGGAAAATTTCTGGGAATTCTAAGAAAAATAACAACTAGTAATCATTTGACATGAGTTCTACCATATTCTTTCTTAGCTCTAAATCTGCTCCCTCTGCCAGGAGTGACTCTTCCCTTTTGTGTAGTAAATTGATACATATCCAACAGTGTAGGCTCAAATGTCATCTCTTCAAGAAAATATTTCCTCTATTGTGTGGAAGTATAGAGATGTATTTTCATGTTTCTTTATGCTCAGGGTATTCTAGGCAAGGAAAATGAGAAACCAGGCTAAAAGATATGCTTTAAAGGTAAGCAATGATAGGATGAACAGCACCTTCAGAGCTACAGAGAGATACAACTACTATCCACCTGCATTAAAAATTACATCCAAATTGTAAAATGTTCTAGAAGCAGTTTTTTTTTTCCCCCTTAGGATGGTAAGATGGCAGCCAGAGTCATTCCCATATTAACTTTAAAATTCAAAGTTTTTTTTTTTTTTCTGTAGTACAAATTCCCTTGTCAACAGATTCCCTTATCACCAATTAAATCATATAATTTTGCCTCAGATGGTAGAATAGGATCTGGAAAAAATAGTCTCTCTTTGATTCAGCTACCTCATATTTGCTTTAGGTAATAAATAACTATATAATATATCTATCTATATATCCATCTCTCTCTCTCTCTATATATATATATATAGAGAGAGAGAGAGAGAGAGAAAATAGATATTTTGTCACATTCCTCTATCTTCTCAAAGTACCTGTGCATGTTTCTAGAAACAAATTTATCACATTTTTTGAATATTTTCACCCTTTAAATATGAGTTATGAGATAATAGAAGCTGTCATTTATTTATTTTTGAGCCACAAATTTTGCACATTTCCTATACATTGGAAACAATAAATCACTGAAGAACATGAGGACGCAAAGAACATATCTTCTAGCATAATTTAATTCCTTGGAAATGTTCTATAATGCTTCCAAATAAGAGTAAAATTGCCATCATATATCTTTATAGCCTATCATTTCTTTTCCCACATAAAAGCAAAGTTTATATTGAATTTATATTAAATTTGTTTATAAGTGAAGTTTATCTTGAATTTATATTAACATTCTTTATAAAACTTAGACAATAGGAATTCATCAACCAGGTGACATTCTATAGTATTGAGCTAAAATGGTAAATTAGGAAGCTGTCAGGATGATCAGAAGGAGACAAAGAAATAATAATCCCTGTGCTATCTCAAGAATGAAAGTAGAATTATATTTTTATTTTTGAATTTTGGATTGCAGAAAAAGGAAGGTTGTGCCTTTCAGGAAAAGTAACCGAATTGCCTTCAATAGAACTAACAATACTTTTAAAATTAAAATAATCCACTGGAATGGAATAACTATAAGCATGATATAGGTATGACAAATGTTGCAGTGTTTCCTTCTATTGTTTATATTTCCATACTCAAGCAAAAATTTTTATTAATTCATTTTGTACAGAGTAGAAATCCAAGTTTATAAGCATTTTCTATTCTTTCTTGAGGTGCATTTCATAATACTCCAGGTTAAATTCCACATCCTGGCAATATAATTAAACCTGAATAACTAAATATGAATATCATTGTTGCTTTATTTTATGGATAATTACAAAAGTTTAACTTATATTTATATTTGTGACAAGAAAATGAAGTGGATAAAAGCAGTATGTCAATGAAAGTTTTTTTTCATAAGTAGAGTCTCTCTTTGAGAAAAACAATCATTGACTTCACTACATAGAGATTAGAAGTAAATTTGTGCTGCTCACCCACCATCCTAATCATTACTGTCAGGAAGTCAATTTGAGATCACAGGTCACAACTTTAAATTCAAATGTGGCATAGGGGATTTAATCAATATCTGTATGCACACAGAAAAAAAAACACACACACTGAAAGCAGACCTAGTTCAGTAATACATTGATGTAATTGACTTAAATTATTCTAGAAGTATGTTTCAGTAAATATTTGGGTTGGTTCATTTTATAATAACCTGTGTTTCATATATGATTTTGCATAGTTCATCATTATCAGGCTTAAATATTTTGCATTTTAGTTTCTGCCTCAATGATCCTGTTGAAATTGCTTTCTTGAAGTTCATCATAAGCCCCGTAATTGCAAAGTACAATGGTCTTTCTTATTCCTCTTCTTCTGGGACACTGCTGTATCATTTAATAATGCTCATGCCCCCTTCTTACTGGAGTTTAAACACCCTGTTACAGAATAAAGTGATTTTAAAATATGGGTTGGCCCTCTACTTATGCCTCACTGAGTGTACTATTCTTGTTCTTTCAGAATCTTTTTAGCAATAAATGTAAGCATAAACTACTGGAGTTCATGAAAAGTTAATTAGCTATTGTATTACTCAGGCATTTGGGATAGTTCCTTTTCAAATATGAAGAATTATAGAGGATTTATCATGGAACTAAAAGTGGAATATACATAGAAGTAATGAGTTAGACTGAGAGTTGGCAAATTACACCTATGGGCTAAATCCAGGCTACTGTCTATTTTTGTAGCTAAACTTTTATTCATTTGCATATTGTCTGTAGCTGTTTTTGCACTAAAAGGGCAGAGTTCAGCAGTTGCCATAGAGACCATATGTTTTGCAAAACCTACAATATTTACTATCTAGCTTTATGCAGAAAAAGTTCACAGGCCCCTGGGTCAGAGGATTAATTAACTGACCTAAAAAGGAGACAATTCCTCTTCTTTGATGCAAAGAAAAGGCATCTCTATGGTTAAGCTTTATGCCAAGATAAAAGGATTGTGCTGAACTTGAGTCTTTTAGAAATGCCTGTTTAGATATGACCTTTATTCTTGGCACTTTGCTTGAAGGATAAGTATGCAGACCAGACATAACTGGTCACATAGAAAGATTCTACAAGACCTTGCAATATCTCATCAACAATTCTGGATTTCAAGAATACACACAAGATGGGTGCAGTGGTGCACACCTATAATCCCAGAGGCTCAGGAGGCTGAAGCAGGAGGATTGCAAATCCAAAGTCAGCCTGTGCACCTTAGCCCTAAGTTACTTAACAAGATCCTTCCTCTAAACAAAATATAAAAAGGGGTGGGGAGACAAACCCACATAAATACAGTTATCTCATACTAGACAAAGGTGCCAAAAACATACAATGGAGAAGAGATAGCCTTTTCAACAAATGGTGCTGGCAAAACTGGAAATATTCAGTAAAATGAAACTAAATCCCTATCTCTCACCCTGCACAAAACTCAACTCAAAATGGATTAAGGGCCTAGGAATTACACTAGAGACCCTGCACCTAAGAGAAGAAAAAGAAGGTTCAAACCTTCATCATATCAGCTTAGAACTAGACTTCCTTAACAAGACTCCCAAGGCACAAGAAATAGAAGCAGGAATCAATAATTGGGATAGATTCAAACTAAAATGTTTTTTCTCGGCAAAGGAAACAACTGACAATGTGAACAGAGAGCCTAAGAGTCAGAGAAAATCTTTGTCACACACACTTCAGATAGAGCACTAATCTCCAGAATCTATAAAGAACTCAAAAAACTGTATGCCAAGAATACAAATAACCCAATCAATAAATGGGCTAAGGAAATGAGCAGACACTTCACCGAAGATCTACAAGCAATCAACAGGTATAAAAAAAAATGTTCAACATCTCTAGTAATAAGAGAAATGCAAATCAAAACTACACTAAGATTTCATCTCACCCCAATTAGAATGGTGATTATCAAGAATACAAACAACAATAGGTATTGGTGAGGATGTATTGGTGAGGATGAGGTACACTCACACACATTGCTGGTGGGGATGCAAATTAGTGCAGCCACTCTGGAAAAGCAGTATGGAGATTTCTTTGAACATTTGGAATGGAACCACCGTTTGACCCGGCTATCCCACTCCTTGACCTATATCCAAAGGACTTAAAATCAGCATTCTACAGTGATGCAGCCACATCAATATTCATAGCAGTTCAATTCACAATAGCTACATTGTGGAACCAACTTAGATGCCCTTCAATAGATGCATGGATAAAGAAACTGTGGTATATATACACAATGGAATATCATTCAGCCATAAGAAGAAAAAAATGATGGCATTTGTAGGTAAATGGATAAGTTGGAGAATATTATGCCAAGTGAAATAGGCTGATCCCAAAAAACCAAAGGCCAAATGATTTCTCTGATAAGTGGTTGATGATACATAATGGGAGTGGGGGAGGTAAGGGAAGAATGGAATAAGGATGGATTATGTAGATGAAAATGAGGGATGGAGAGGGGGGTGAAGGAAGGAAAGATAACAGAATGAGACAAACATCATTACCCTATGTACATGTATGGTTATGCAAATGATATGACTCTACTTCTTATACAACCAGAGAAATGATACTATGATACTTGTACTCCAATGAATCCAAAAAAAGGGGGAAGAGGGCTGGGATGCAGTTCAGGGTTAAATGCCCTGGGTTTAATCCGTGGTAAAAATTTTAAAAAGAGGGAAAGAAAGAAAGAAAGAGAGAGAGAGAGAGGTGGGGGGGATAGAATGAATATACACAGGAGTGCAGAACTCCTTCTGGGGTAGGGTCCTCATAACTAGGACCTTGCACAAAGAGCAGGGAAATGAAGCCACAGTGATATATGGCAACTTTTCTCATACCTATTGTGTTCCAGTACATTGTTTCTGTTACAGAACTTGTATATTAAGAGTTTAGTGGCATTTAGCTGTAGTACCAGGTACTTGGGAGACTGAGGCAGGAGAATTTCTTGAGCCCAAGAATTCAAGATCACTCTAAGCAATATAATGAGAACATATCTCAAAAAAAATTAAATTTAATTTAAAAAGAAAGAAAAACAAAGAGAGCTTAAGTCGATCTACTTTATACCAAATATGAAGTATGAAAGATGCAGAAAACTTGCCAAGTTGAAGTTCCTACAAGTTTTATTTGCACTGAATTTATTAGATTCTAACATATCTTTATTATTCTTTTAATAACAAATTGTACTACTCCATCTGTACTTGGGCTAGTCTTAGTGGATTTACCTTTTTTATAAGCAAAAAGTATTTAACTTGAGGAGTTAGGACTGACACCAGGGAAACTGAAGAATCAGAACAGTCTTACATGATTCTCTTTATATGTAGGTTAACAGAGAATAAATAAATACCAGAAGTCCTGTATATTCACATTTATGTAGAAGCTTTGACTTTGAATCAATATCTGTCATTAGATATTTAAATATCTACCATCAGATTTTTAAAAATTAAACTACTCATAACAAAGAACGAATAAATTTTGGTGGGATTTCTATGAGTATGTCTGCCTCATAAGTGAAACCCTATTGTTATTTTTTCAGAAAGCTTGATTTTATGTTGATTATGTACCTTTGTTCATTTTCATATGTAATTATATTTTTACCAAAAATGTATTTTAAACATTGAAATCTATTAATTGAAAACTTTTTAGACCTAACTTTATACTGCAAAATTGCCTATATCTGTATAGGGCCAAGAGAAATAGTAGTTTTCAAATCTTTCAATTCGGTATTTTTTTTCACCCAGTAAAAACAAATTCTTTTCATTCCTAAAAAGATAATTGAACTTTTTTCAGCAATTGCCATCAAGAATTGAGAAAATTTAATTCAGAATATTAAATTATGTGATATAGTTGTGAACAGAACTAGTTTTTGGCCATGGGCAAATGGTCAATCCCCAAGAAAGAGACTTACTCAGCTATAATATGAAATCAAATTTATTTTAAAGGTCCTTTCAAGCTAAATTAAAAATTTCTCGATTGATAGAAGAGTTGCAGTCATGATCTGCCCTGCAGATTCACTGTTGATTGAAGCTTATTATGTAATTTCTCAATTAACACTAACAACAACAAAAAAAAGTTACTATATTTCAATAAATTTTCACAAAGGAGTTCAAGTTATTGCTATATTTTATGACTGTAATAACAAGATAAAGGGTTTTACTAGCATTCTGTGTCTCATATTTCTAAGTAGTATTGTATATATAGGTCGTCCTTATTTTGTATAATTCCAATATGCCTATGTTTGCATTCCCATGGCCCAATGGTTAACTTTATGTATCAACTTGATTCAGCTAAAGGATGCCCAGATACTGGTACAACATTATTTCTGGTTTTGTGTGTGAAGATGTTTCTAGAAGTGATTAGCATTTGAATCAAGAGACTAAGTACAGAAAATTCACCCTCACCAATGTGAGTAGGCTTTTATCAAATCCATTGTCAAACCCAATAGCACAAAAAGTCAGAGGAAGGACAAATTATTTCTCTTTCTACTTGAACTGGGACACCACTCATCCTTTCCTGCACTTAGATATTAAACCTTCTGATTCTTGGTCCTTCAGACTCAGACTAAATTATGTTGTTGACTTTCCTGGTTTTCTAGCTTGCAGATGGTTGATTATGGAACTTCTTGCCCTCCATAACCACATGAACAATTCTCTATTGTAAATTTGTTTACATATCTATTGTATTGATTCTGTTTCTCTGGTGAACCCTGACTAATACACATTTTACTTAACCTTGCATTTGAAATTCATCATCATAGTATATTAGCTACAAGTAAATTCATGAAGTGAAACTTCACTGCTGCTTGCTCTTCAGCCTGAAGTTCACTGTGGAAATAATAAACGTGCATCATAATCAATGACAGTTTTATCAGTTCTCCTAAAATCTGGCTGTGATTGGTCAAAGTACATCTGTTATTCAGTTCATACACTGAACAAGTAGGTATGTGTGTTAACTCCTCATCTTCCATTGATCAACCCACATGCCATTTTACAGAATTAGCAATAGATAGAGAAAACTGGTAAATAAAAGTCAAAGTACACTTAGGAAAAGAAAAGGGGAGGGTCCAGGAAGTGAAATTCAGATTGCACATAGATAGAGATTCAGAAGCACTGACTGTGTGCATGTTGACACTGCAACATGCCGAGACTCTGGATGCACAGCCAGGGAACATGGTTGTGAGCTTGTTGACATGATGGAGAAAATGGCTGTGATGAAAACAATGAAGTCCCAGAGGGTGTGGTTCTACAAAATTCAACATTATTGGAATTCAACAGCAATTCATTACATTGAGAAAACAAAGTATAAGGCAGTTGATGCAAACTTAGAGAAGTATGACAATTAGAAAAGCATAGACAAGATGCCCACACCATATCATAACACATATAGAGAAGAGAAAGCAAGGAATATCCAGTCTACTCCTGATGAGAGATTAAAAAAAAAAGTTTTTTATATCTTTTTAATTTTTAATTATAGATGGATTCAATACCTTTATTTTATTTATTTATGTGGTGTTGAGGACCAAACCCAGTGCCCCACACATGCAAGACAAGCACTCTACCACTGAGCCCCAATTCCAGTCTGATGAGAGTTTTAATGAAGAAATTAAACACCCTAATTTTCAATGATTCTGATGTTTTAAGTATGTATTCTAAACAAATGTTTGTTTTCACTATTTTTAAATATCCTTAATCATTTATAATACACAGTATAAGAATTATTATAGTTTTGGTCAAAATCTTTAAAAGGCATAGAACAATTTCCTCCATTACCATTAAGTTATCTTTGCATAATTTCAGTTTTTGCAGTCATTTCTCTAGATCTACACTACCACAGAGAATGAAGATTGCCTCTATTAGGTTCCATTTGAAATTGATTTGGTAGATACTGTAAAAAATTTCAACACAAAAATTAGTAGTAGTTTATTGTACATTATATTGGAGTTAGAAAGGATTGAGAACTCCTGACTAGGCTGGACCCTTTGACTGATTTTCATATGACTGTCAATATCTTCATGCTCATGCTTTGTTAAGTCCTTAAGAGACTATTTATTCTGGAATCATACTAAGATTTAGAATTAAGAGAGCAAGTGAAGAGCTCTAAAAAATTGTTATTTCAATAGCAATTACATTCTGAGGTTCAAAGGACCAAAATTCAGCAAAAAACAGTTATTGAGATGACCACTGGACATACTGATTTCATTTCATTTGAATAGATACTCAGCAATGAGATTTCTGGATCATATGATAGTTCTATTTTTAATATTTTGAAGATCATTCACTATTATCAATAACAGTTGTACTAATTTACAGTCCCACCAACATTGTGAGGGTGAAGATTTTCTCCACATCTTCAATAGATTTTGTTATCTTTACTATTTTGTTAATAGCCATTTTTACTAATGTGAGGTTGTATCTTATTGTGGATTTGACTTGCATTTTACTGATGATTAGTGTTGTTGTGTATTTCTTCATGTACCCATTTTCATTACTATATCTTATTTTGAGAAATATCTACTTAAAAGTATTACTCATATTTAAATCACTATATATATTTGTTGTTGTTTTGAATTTTTATAGTTTCTTGTATTTTCTGGACATTAACCCATTGCCAAGTGCATAGTTCACAAATACTTTCACTTATTTCAGAGTTTTTCTCTTAAATTTGTTTATCATTTTCTTTGTTCTGCAGAAGCTTTTGGTTTTGTTTATATTCATTTGTCTCTTTTTGTCTTTGTTCCCTGTGATATTGAGGTCTTGCCCAAATAATTACTCCCCATTCCAAAGTCCCAAAACTTTCCTCCTATGTTATTTTTTTTCTAATAGTTCATAATTTCAGATCTTATATTTAGGTCTTTGGTCTGTTCTGAGTTGACTTTGGTAAATGATGAATACAGAGGTCTATTTTTCATTCTTGTACATGTGGATACCTATTTCCCCCAGCACATTTTATTGAAAAACTGTCTTTTCTCCAATGTATGTCCTTTGCATATTTGTTAAAAGTCAGAGAGCTGAGATAATGGGATTACTTCTAGGGTCTCTGCTGTACTCCATAGGTATATGTGACTTTTTTTATACCCATATTGTATATGTTTGATATTACAGTTTTTAGTATGTCTTGAAGTAAGGTAGTTATTGAGAACCTCCATGGTTTGTTCCTTTTGCTCAAATGACTTTGGTTATTAGAGATTAGTGTTTTCTTTTCTTTTGTAGTTTCATACAAATTTTAGGAGTTTTTTTCCAGTTATTTAAGGATGTCATTGACATTTGTTAGGGAATAAATTGAATATATAAATCATTTTGGGTGGTACAGACATTTTAACAATATTGATTTTCCCATCCATGAACATAGATATCTTTCATGTTTATTGCAACACTTCATAATAGGCAAGAACAGTAAACAACTGAAATGTATATCAACAGATGAATGGAAAAATAAAAGGTGGCATATATACACAATGGCATAGTATTCATCCATAAAATGAATGAAATTTTGTCATTTTGCAACAATATAGATTGAACTGAAAATTCATTATGTTAAGTGAAATAAACCAGGAGCATAAAAATAAACAATGCATGATCTCACTCATATGTGGCATCTAAACAAGTTGATTTCATATACATTGAGAGTAGAATAGTGGTTACCAGAGGCCAGGTAGAGTAGAAAGAAGAGAAGAATGGGAACAAGTTGACCAATGGGTACTAAGCTACAGGTAGATAGGAATAAATTATTATTGCTATTGCATGGTAGGGGTGCCTGTAGATAAAAGTATAGTATAAATATTGCAAAGCTGGAAGGAAGAATTTCAAATACTTTCACCAGGAAGAAAAAGATGTTTAACTTGATCTAAATATTGCAATATGTACATGTATCAAAACATCACATGATACACCACTAATAAGCAAAATGTGTATTTGTTTTTCATTAATACTAAATTTAAAAAAATGAATCCAGGCATGTGAATTTATATTTATCTCACTTTTTCTATTTCACCATTTCTTAGAGTATGCTTTTTCTTATTTCTCCCAAACTTTTCTCATTTTTTCTTTCTTCTTTATCCCCTTCTTTAGTCTTTACCATCTAGCTCATAAGACTAGATTCATCTCCGGATTGTCATTTTGTTTAACATGTATTGTGTTTTTAACAAAACTTTGATTTCAGATCTGTCATTACAACACATCATACCTCAGTTTAGATTTTAAAAATAAATCTAATCAATCATTTCTATTTCATACTCTTTTCTGTCTCTGCCTCTCTCTCCTCTCTCATCTCTCTCTCTCTCTCTCTCTCTCTCTCTCTCTCACACACACACATACACACACACACACACACACACACACCAAAACAAAATAAGTAACTTATATGAAGCTTTTTTCTTCTATATGACCCTCAGTTGATTTCCTGCCCCCAATCTCCCATTTCATGGCACTAAATTATGTGCATTAAATGAAACTCATTTTCCAGAATTAACTCTTCAATACTTAAACAATTCTCTTGATACATAGGTTAGAAAGATTTAATTGCATACATCAATCTGAATCCAGTTCATCACCATCTTTAAATCCCACAAATATAATTGGTTCTGGGAACATACACAACATTAACCTTCTAATCAATTCAGTCTGCATTTTGGCAAGCAATTATATTTCTAATTTGTTAATAGAAAGGGATAAAGAAGTAAAAAAATATAAACATTAAAAATCTAACTCTAAGTTCCATTTAAATCTATATAACATTATAATTCGTGGTCATAGATTCTGGAAAAAAATACAGCATTCATTTGCTAATGCAACTTTCAGGGGAAAGCACCTTGTATGATAAAGTGACAAAATAAATAGAAACTGACCCAGAACAATTCGCATTTTCTACTCTGTTTCATAGAACTCTGAATCTACTTTTGTTTGAGAAATAAAGAGACTTACTTTAGTATTGTCTAATATCTCTTCAAATTCTAAATACATATAGTACTCTGAACCTCTTCCTTCATCTTGAAGATGGCTCTTTGTCCCTAGATCCCCATATGCTACTTTCAAGCACTATTTTAGTAGTATACCTCAAATAAAATCTAAACCAAAATTATAAAGCAAAATGCATCTAGTTGGTTTTCTCCTTTTAATACAGTCTTAAAAGAAACTGCATTTAATCTAACGGTCTTCTTTAGGTTGCATTCTATTAGAGGAAATTGGGCCAGATTGATCTGGGTAGTGAAATTTATCATTACACAGAGAAAATGGACAATGAAATGTGATTAGGCTACATGTGCCCATCATTTCCTTTTTCAAGAGCAAGCCTTGAACAGAAGAGCCTGAATTCAATGAATCAATAACAGTAAAAGCAAAATTGGAGGGCTGTCAAATCAACTTAATTCCTCTCTTCTGATCAAGAAGCATCCAATAACCTAAAGCATAATGCTAATAATCAAATTAGATTGCTTTTGACTCTTTTTACCCAGAGTCAAAATGCACATCTGAGTGTAACATTTTTTATGTACTAAACTTTGAAAAGCCACTAACATACCGATATATTGTCGAATTAAATGCTTGTTGCATTCTCAGGATGAGGCGGGGGACAAAATTATGTCTGATTATGCTCTTAAACTAAATGGAACAATTAAAATAATAGGTTTCATTCATCTATTCAACAAATATCTCAAACCTAAAGAACTTTTCAAGCATCAGCATATTAATATGGTTTATGCCTTCAATGATATTCCTTTTGAAAACAGCAGGCATTATGCACTCTTTGTTACTATGGAATACTTAAATGTACCATTCATATCACATGCTTTGCCACCTGGCCTCTAGGTAGCTTTCTTATGTGTCTCATTAGCAATTTTTAACACAGTCCTTATAATACTACATAATAATTTCCTGTGCATAATAATTGAGAGGAATTATGACTTGATATATTTCAAATGTATATTTTCCAGCAGAGCAATATCTATTGAGTGAACAATGACTATGAAAAGATAATGTTTTGGATCTGGTAGTCTAAAAATGTGAGACTGGGAAGAGATACCATTTCCCTTTAAGAACAAAGATACTTATTTCTAAAGTTTTCCTTTAAGGAAGAAAAAAAATTTTGAAGTATTATAAGAACTATAAATGGATTCAAGACTTCCCAACATCACATTTCACAAAGGTGACATTTATTGAAGAAGATGGTAAAGAAGGTATCTCAGGAAGCATTCCAATGTGGATACTAGGCAGAGATGAGAACTGAAATGAATAACACACTGTGTATCTTCCATATTGTCAAAATGACTGCCTTCAGAGAGAGTTCCTGGGATTAGGAAGGAAAAGAGATGGGTATGCAATTAAATTTTTTCTTTATTATATCATATATATCCATAGCTCTCTGGACAGTTTTTCATCTAGCACTGCATGTGAAGATTACTCAGAAGAAAGGAAGTCTATAATCAAAGTGCAAAGGTAAAGAAAGAAAGAAGTCACATCAATCTCTGATAAGTGGGCTTTGGGTAGTAAATATTGATAACATAAAATAAGATTAAATAATAATGAGCAGAGTCAAATAGAATCACATGTAAAAATTAAAAGCCAAGAAAACAATTCCAGAGAATATTTTTTAAAATGAGCAGAATTCATAAAGGACAAAAGTAATACTGCTGCACTGTTTCTCAAGAATGACTTCTTTGTTACAAGCACTTACAGAGTACCCCATCCTAGAACTTGGCAGTGCCAGAAAGTCTTTGTTTCTTTTTTGAGCCCTTCTTTAGTTTCCCAAAAAGTGATTTACCCAAAGGGACGTGAGGTCAGTGGTTGCATTTACCAAGCTGTCTCTTGATAGAGGTGTTAGTTTAGCTGCAGTACCCATAGGGTGGACAGAAAAACCAGTGGCAGAACTGAGCACATCTTCAAACACAGAATGCAACATAAAACACAGTGGAAACAAAGGGAGGGATGTCAGCCTTAGCTACAAAGTTTTAGAAAATGAACAATGGAATTAGGGAGTGATCAATACAACCTTGCAGAGTTTGGCCTTTAAAAAGCATCAATGGTTCAGGGTTATAAAATGTTGTGCATTGTTTCAATGGATGTGTGCTTCTCAAAGAAAACTAAAAGGGTATTTAAACATTTACAGATAGAGCAGATGGGATTAAAAAAAGAGAGCTACACTTTTCAGATTACTCTGCCTGGAAGTCTGCACAGGATCTAAAACAAAGGCATGGCTACGAGGAGATTTAATATCAGTATGTGATCTTTTGTACAGAAACACACTTATCTGCCCTGATGGAAACCAAAAAGAATTGGATTTTTCAAAGTCCATAAAAAAAGGAGAAAAAGTCTTGATGAAGTGAAGGCCTGGAGAAGTCTGATATGGTAGGAGAAATTCCCTTCCCATAAGCTAAGTTACCAGGAAAAGATAACTGAAGGATAAAGCACTTTTCTCTATTGGAAAAATCCCTTCATGCAAATTTTGTGTACTCAATGAGATCTGGATAAACAGAAGATCTGATTTGCAGCTAGATAAAAAATACCAAAGCAACTGATAAGTGGCCTGAGTAGATCTTCATGCATTAACTAAGATCATGTTGGCAACTGATGCAACTGTTAAAATCCTTTTATTTCTTTTCACTATGGCTCAGATTTGAAGCCTAGAAAATAAGTGTCTAGGAGACTTAAATTACAAACAAATTTTCATTTAAATTACTATATGTCTTTTGTGTTAAGTAAAGACCCTGAAGATTTCCCCAGGAACCTGGGGAAATAACTCTAATTTCAGAAAAGAGCTATAGACCTTTCAAAAATTTCATAATTATTTCTGGAATGGGGCAAAGACTTGGCATCAAATAGTTATGGAAATTTGGGATACAATTTATATTTATTGCAAATACAATGTATAAATAATTTGTTTTAAAATATATTCATAAACAAAAATGTGGGTTTTGGGGAGTGGGGTAGGATAGTAAAAACTGTTGCAAATTAAAAGTAGATAAATGGTTTTCTACCATGGTTAAAAATAATTTGGAATGGTCTGCATACAAGTAACCAGACAGATCTTGGAAATGTCATAAATCTGACAGAGCATGAAGGACAGATGTAAGGAAGCAGTGCACTGGGGCATACCACTCTCAAACAGGGTTCATAGCAGTCACTATTTGAGGAAAATTATCTCCCACTTTGAGCATGCTGTCATCAGCTCCCACTGGCTCTGTTTTCAAGAACTGAATGTGTCCTTTTTCCTTTCTCTGACTCCTGTGCCAATTAGGCTGGTAGCTGGAAATTGGTCTTCGACACTGTCATAAGCTCCGTAGGAGCTCTCTTTCATCTTCCTTCCCAGAAGACTAGTTATTGAACATTTACCAACATCCCAATGTCATCCTCATTCTATGTTTTACCATCTATCTGAACAGTGTCAAAGTAAGCCATTGACAACTGTGCCTGGAAATCTGCCAATGAAGTGCCGTGTTGATGGTTGGTGGCCACTGTCATTGTCAGCCCAGACCAGAAGAGACAGGACTCTCCTGCCTCCAGTCTCACTGGAGTGTCTATAGAACAGAGCGGGCACTGAACACCAGAACATGGGTTTGCATGGTAGAGATGGGGAAAAACTAACAAGAGAATAAGGTAGCAGAGCTTCTACAGACCTTAGATAATTAAAAAAAAAAAAAAAAAAATTTATTGTTCAAGTCACAATCTCTCGGTATACCTTTCATAGTAGGCTCAATTAATTGTTGTTTCTTTGTTCTTTGCAGTTGTTTGTATTTATTGTGATGATTATTTTATCTGGGCTCTGATCAAGATGAATCATAAGAAAATGATATTTTCTAGGCAAAAAAAAAAAGTTGAATAATGATACTCTCGTGCAGTTCAATCTAATACAATTAATTGCTTGATATTTTTACCCTTCACTATAATGTAAGTTTTTTGAGAGACTCAATCATGTTTTATTGATCAATTGATCCACTACCTAGAAAAAGAACTCACGAGTATCAATTAAATCACAACTAAGTGAATGAGAATCAGAAAAGACAAGATTATACCAAGAACAGTTTTCAAGAACTGATGTTGCAGTTAAAAGTATTAATAAATAATAATAAATGCATATTAATAAAGATTAATCTCTTAATTCATTGATAAGTTTAACATGGCATATCACTCATTAATATTAATATCATAACAGCAATGATATTCATATGGCACACTGATATTGTTAATAAGTATTTAATAAATAAGATAATATTATCAACATTTTAATATATTTATTGCTATTTAGGTATGAGGATAAACTTCATAGGTCCTGGCTATCACAACACTACAAATATAATGTGTTTATGGCATTTATATAGGGAAGTGTGGATTTACAGTGTGCTTATTCTGCCTGATCAACATGTATTCCTGAATATACCATGACATTCTAGCTATAACTCAAAAATCTATCTAGTAATAGTTAAATGATTAATTTACAACAAAATTTTATTTATATTCTTATAATTAGCATATCATCAATTCATTGCTAAATCCTTTACCACAATACAAAGATCTAGCATGACTCTTCTACCAACTAGTAAATTAATATATGTAATTTTAGTTTAACTTTGTACTCTCAGTACCAATACAGTTTTTCTGGCTATATTTACTTTGTCAAAGTAAAGAAAAAGCAGAACCAGATTTCTAGGAGCAAACAGGAAAATGATTTCACACATCTAAATATAAAATTAGTTGCAGCCCTGTGGAAGAACATAAAACAGAAGAAAGGCAATACTAAATATTGTGCTTCTCCCTTGTGACAATTGAAAACCTGGCCTAAAGTAAAAAGTGACAAGTTATGCCCTTCAATTAGCCGTTAACATATCAATAGGTGTAAATTGCAATACGCAATGTTGACTTTAATTGGAAGATCCCTATCATAGCTCTGATTGTAGCTTTGAGACTAACAAAAATGACAAAAAGTCATTTTATTCTCTCACTTTATATGATAGTACAACTAGAGGGTAACAATTCAACCAAGACAAATAGAACATAAAGATTTATTTTATCTATGGACTCCAAGATAGTGACTAGGTGCACCGACCCAGCTAGAGGAAGGTGTTAATGATTTCTAATGGCAGATTAAAGATAGAGATCCCTTTAAAATTGTGTTCAGTTCAACAGAAAGTGTCTAGGGCTAATTGGGATTAAAAAAAAAGGAGTGGCAAGAGCAAACAAACATTACCTTTTCATTGACTATTAAATTCCATATAGTAAGAGTCTAGATAAAAGTCTGCAATAGTAACAGTGGTTACTGTTTGTCAAATTAAGTCATTAATACTGACCTGAATGATCTAGCAAAATCAAGGCATTGAAAAGAATTAAAGATGTGAATAACCAGTCCAGAGTAATTAGATGAGACGCTTGACCCATTAACGAATTAGGCAATTGTGTGCTTCTCAGTCTGCGGCCTATGGACAAGCTAGATGGGAAATCTGAGAGTTCATTCTAAAAGCATGAAGTTAACAAAAAAAAAAAAAAAAAATCAACAAATAAGTGTGACCCACTTTCTAGGTATCTATTCTCATACATATGGGCACAGTGATTAGGCACTTGGACCCAAGCCAGACTACCTAGATTCAAAACCCACATCCCAGCCCTGTAATGTGTTCAGAGGATATAACCTCTATGGCCTCAGTTTCATCTTTACAAAATGGAGGATTTAACAGTGATCCTCTTAGAATTGTTATAAATAAATGAATTGAAACACCAAAATTTTTGGACTAGGACTTGGTGCATAGTAAATACTAGGAAGTATTTGCCATTAGTATACTTACAGACAGCAATTGCATGTAGTCATAAATTATAATAGAACACAATACAAACTAATAAAGTAGAAAATTTGAAATTACTGTAGTTTGCCTTTTTCTAATTATCTATTTTCTTTATCAGAAGAGTACTAATACCACTATTTTCAAGTTGAGTAATACAACTATTTCAGTATATGTATATATATGTATGATTATATATATATAATAAAATTAAAAGAGATTTTAAAATCTAGTGTCGTGGTTTGGATATGGAATGTCCTCCAAAAGTTCATGTATTGAAAGCATGGTCCCTGCGGCTGCAATGTTCAGAGGTGGACTTTGAGGCAGGGACTGACTATGCTCATATTAAGACAGGAGGAAATTGTAGGTTATTTTGCTTCATAAGGTTTTTTTTTTTTCCCATAGCACTGTGTGTTTTACGTTTTACATATATTATAAACACACTTATGTTTATCAAGTTGATAAAAGTCAACTGTAAAATGCGATGGTTAATACACATTATTTCCCTTTCAAGGTAGGGATGTTTTATCTGTGAGGTTTCTGAATTAAACAATGGAAAAAATATTTTAAAAACACTGTCCAAGGTTTTATATGATATATCAGATTGGGTTTTGTTGTTGAGCTGCCTTTGCCACTTGGTGAGATAAGTGATAAAGCCGCACTTGCGTACTGAGGATGACCTCTTTTGGCTTCTTTGGGCTGTTAATATAACAGCCACTGAACTAGCTAATTAGCTTGGCACAATTTCAAGCTATTGGATTGTAGGAAGTGATAGAGCACAACAAGGCATCTCTGGCGAGAATAACTATAACTCATCCTATTCTGGGAACCATTCTTGTGGAAAGGACTCTTGCAGTTTTTGATCTCTGGCACTGAGTTGGAATAAAGAAAAACGCCCATTTAATTCATCATGGTAACATTCAGTACTGGGCAAGCATAGTAAGGAGGCAGTGATGCATAATCTATGTAAGTAATGCATTAGGGCCAGCTGCTGCATGCTGTCATCGAGGCAGCAAGCCTTTCTCAACAGAGAAATATTTTGGAAAGTTTTATATCCAAACAAATTACATTAACTTATGGAAATGTAGGCAAGTGGAGAGCCCTCCATAATCCTCCTTGTAATGGTTCATTTTAGGTGTCAGTCTGACTACCTTAAGGGATGCCCAGAAAACTGGAAAAGCATTATTTCTTGGGATGATCTATGGGGATGTTTCCAGAAGAGATTGGCATTAGAATCAGTGGACTAAGGCATATGTGTCTTTTCCAATGTGGGGAAGCATTATCCAATCTTCTGTAGCACAGAAGAAGAAAGGAAATGTAGATTCTTTCTCTGCTTAGCTGGGATATTCATCTTCTCCTGCCCTTAGATATCAGACATCTAGGTCCTCTAACTTTTGGATTCTGAGAAACTTATACCAGAGTTTCCAAGGTTTTCAGTCCTTCAAACCTGAATTAAACTACACAGCTTCTCTGTTTCTTCATATCAAGGTACCTTTCCGCTTCCATAGTCACATGAGCCAATTTCCATTATGAATCCTCTGTCATAGATCATATGTATGTCTGTGCATACACAAAGATACATACATACATACATACATACACACATATGCATTGATTTTATTTATCTGGAGAATCCTAATATACTTCTCTATCAGAGAGAATGCACATAAATACTATAAGCATCCCCATAGTTCCTCAAAGTGCAAATTCCCAAATATCTCACTTATTTAGACTTGAAATTTGAAGACTTTGACAAATTTGGGGAGTTTCCTTTTGAATACAACTTCTCAAATATTTTAGCTATAAGAAGAGAAATCCCTTGTCAAATTTACTCAGATGTCTAATCTTTCTGATACACTGTAATCTATTACTGAAAATGAGTGAACTGATCAGTTCAGAAGACCTGCAAATATTATACAGCTCATTGTGTCAAAGTGTCTCACATGCTAGAAAAGGGAAGCACTGATGGTGAACAGAAAACATGCTGCTTTATAAGCAGGAGTGGCTTTGACTCTGTCCTCAGTCTACAGACTAAGATAGGGAGTGTCAGTACCACTGATCACCAAGCTCAACATATAAGCACTAGACTGTGGAAGCTCTAGGGAAACTTTGTACTTGGTGTCACAACTCAGAATTAACCCACTGTAACCATATTTGACCCTTCTAGATGAATCAGAGGCTCCTTAAGTACTAATCCTATGGATTTCCTTGAAAGTTCCTACAGTCAGGCCTGGTAGCATTCTGAGAGACCAGAGCACTTGCTGTGCTCTCTCCTGCCCCTGATCATTTGGTGGGAGTGGACAGTGAAGTGCTGTCTTATTTTCGGTCAATGCCAAAGTTATCTAGTCTGTTTTTTGCTCTGATTCTCTTATATCTGTTCTTCTCCCAATTTCAGTCCTTCTCTCTCTCAAACTTTTTAATTGTATCTCTTGGGACAAGGTTTTAACACACTCTTATACAATCTCAGTTACTTCTCTGAATTTCCCCTCATCCTCCTGATTTCTTGTTTCTTCCTGACAGGGTGGCTTCTCCTTCAGTCCTGTGCATTGGTGGCCTTTCTCCTTAGCACTCATGCCCCTACAGTTTGACAGTTGGCCAGCTACTTTCTTACTGTATCCTCCTGTGTTCCCCTCTGTTTACATTATCCTTTTCACGTAGGCACCTCTTTGGCACATGATTCACGGCCTCCACCACCTCGGCTCCTCAAGGGAGACCTAAAGTCAACCTGATATCTATGTTCACTATCTTCATCATCACCACAGATATTCACTTCATTTATTCTGTCCACTTCTATGTCCATGTCCTGGATCCCACTAACATTATCCTTAACTGTTGTATTTGAACTGGTATTTTGACATTATCCCCTCACCCAAGCCTCCTTCTCCTCTTTCTCCCTCTATTTCCAATATTCTTTTTCTGAAAACTCATTAATATCTTGAATTATTTTGCCCATTTATTTTTTCCTCTCAGATATACATAAAGATGAAATCCACCATTAACTCATACTTTGCTACTAATATTTACTGAACTCTTGTTGCAGGAACCAGAGGTACTAGAGAAAAACAGTGACCCATTTACAGGCTCTGTTACATAGCTCTTTGTATCTAGAGGTAAAATAAATATATAGGAATTAATACAAATGAAAATGGAAATATTATATGGACTGTCTTGGTCTGTTCATGCTGCTCTAATATAATACTTGAGACTGGGAAATTTATAAACAACATCGTATTTCTCATGGTTCTGGAGACTGAAAAATATAAGATCAAGATTTGATGGATTTGGTGTCTGAATAATGCTCTTTGCTTCTAAGATGGTGAACTGATTCTGTATCCTTTGGAGGGAAGGTATTAGGGTTTAGGTATGGGGTAACCCCCGAAAGCTCAGGTGTGAGAGGATGCAAGAAAGTTTACAGGTGAGATGATTGGGTTATTAGAGTTTCAACCTAATCAATGCATTAATCTCTTGATAGGGGTTAACTGGGTGATGACTTTGGGAAGGTAGGGTGTGGCAGGAGAAGGTGGGTCCCTAGAGGCATGCCTTTGGGGTATGTTTTTGTCCTGGTGAGGAAAGCGCTCTCTGCTTCCAAGTGTGATATCCTGATCCACCTTCTTCTGCCACACGCTTTCACTATGATGTTCTGCCTCACCTTGATCCCTGAGGAATGGAACTGGCTATCTATGGACTGAGGTCTCCAAAACTGTGAACCTCAAAATAAACATATCCTCCTAAAATTGATCTTGCCAGGTCTTTTGGTCACAGTAGCAAAAAAAGCTGATTAAAGCAGAAGGCATTCTTTATCCACACATATCACAAGGCATAGAAGGGAATAAACTCACTATCTGAAGACCTGAAGACCGTTTATAAGGGCTCCTTTCCACTGAATCTGCCCTGATAGCTTAATCACTTCTTTTTTTTTTTTTGGTACTGAGGATTGAACTTAGGGGCATTTGGTCACTGAGCCACATCCACAGCCCTATTTTGTATTTTATTTAGACAAGATCTCACTTTTGCTGAAGCTGTCTTTGAACTCACAATCCTCCTGGCTCAGTCTCTGGAGCCCTGGGATTACAGGTGTGCGTTCATGCACGTGGTACGTTCTTGATTGCTTCTTATGTACCTCTTAGTATTGTCACATTGCAATTAAATTTCAAAATATGAATTTGAGGGGACTTTTTCAGACCATGGCAAGGACGATCCCTTCCTAAGGAAAAGTTCCTAAGTATAGTATAATTAAGCATCTACTTATCTCCCGGACTCACAGGGAGTCAGTGGTCTCTTTTTCTTTTCTTCCTTTAGGATGCATCCTCTGCCTAGAAAATGTTTTCTTTATCCTTTGGACCCCCCCCCCCACTTCTCTGCTTCTGGACAACTACTTCTTCTCTCACCTCCTTCAAAGTCCAGGTAGGTGATAAGTACCAAGTAAGGCATTCCTGTGGCACCTTATATATCCTGTATTGTGTAAAGGATTTCACTAACCAGGTAGATTGCAGAGAGGAAGTGGTGAAATGGAAGGTGAATTCCCTTCCAAGGAAAGGTTATGTTGGGAAATACAAACAGAGAGTAAAAAATAGATTGAAGAAGAATTTACTACGTGAGAACTGATTACACACAGAAAGGAAAAGAAACTGCACAAAGTGGACGAGAGAATTTTAACACCTCCTAAAGGGAGAAAATGAGCGATCACAACATAGAACTATTGGAAGCGTTTTTCATTTTTTTCTCTCCAAAGAACACTACAATAGAGACATGCATTCGTCCTTAAGGCTTCTAGAAGTTCAGTTGTGGTTCCTACATTTAGAAGGGGTTTGGTGGAGGTAGAGAGGTTTGCGTGCAGAGTAGTTAGAAGAATCTGAGCTCTATTTTAATTGCTTGGTGCTCAACACATTGTATTATAATTGTTTAATGGTATGTTTTCCCCAATAAATTTTAAGCTCCATGAGAGCAAGAATTATAATTAACTTGAGTAGCTCAGTGCCAGTTGTAGAGTAAGTGGTCAAAACTCATTTATTAAATGAATCTAAAATATAATTGCATGAATGAAGGTACAGTTAAATATTTCTGAAACATAATTGAATTAGTCAAATATCAGAAGCTAACAATTCAAAGTTACATAATTACTAATAAAGGATGCAGTGATTACAATTAATTTTAATCTTCCTTTGAGAAGACATATAAACAGCTTAAATTACATACTATTTTATAATATTTTGATTTTTAAAAGATATCATTGGGATATCTTATTAACTTAAAGCACAGGAAAATGTTGGTTTTTATTCTTATGTGATCATATAAGTGTTTAATGGGTAAAAAGTTAGAGTCAGTTCTCTTTTTGTCTTATGTCTATAAAATTGAAAGGAGAAAAACCAAGTGGGGGAAGGAGTCTGAACAGAGGGAATATGAAATGAGTTACAATTATAAATTGGGCAAAAACATCACATAAAGTTTTTAAAATAAGGGAAAGATGATTACAAGGAATGAAATAGCTCATTTGAAGGAAAATCATAACCTAGGTTTATTTTCACGAAAACTTTGTTTTTACTTTTCATAAATACTTCACTTAATCCTTTGCATCAAGGACTAAGACTGCCAATCTTGAACTCTCGTACACACACTCATTTGAACACACAAACACACCAGTTAGCGCTCTTCCTCTAGTCTAAAACAGAAGTGTACCACCATTTCTTATGTTCTTTACTCCCCTCTATGGCCTAGCTATTTCAAAATTTAATATTGGTTACCAGTATTTTAATGTTTAATGTGATTTTCTTTATGAGGAATAGTCTAGAAGCTCCAGAAACTCAGTATGGCACCTTACTTCCTGTTTGAACATCTATGAACTGCTTGCTCCCTCTCGGATCTGAACTTCTTTCTTTACATGACTTATGTGATATATCAAAATCCTATCTAAAACCACCTCAGCCAGAGTTGTGTTTGTAATTAGTTCTCCTTGACAACTCTTTGCTATTTCCTGGAGCATGCCTTGCCTTTTCCTTAGTGGGTGCTGTGCCATGCGATTGTTTGCAAAGCTGACATACATTGGATATGAAAGTTCAACACAATGAATGGGAAATTTTATGGTGTATACGCCACAAAATGTTATTCAATATGATCCCTTAATATGATTAATACTTTTCAGCAGTGCTAGTTGATCTTCAGAGTCCTCTTATAGTTCTACAACCTCCTTCACTTCATGAACTACTTAGAAGATAAAAAGAAAAAAAAATAAACATAACCTTAACATTTCATGATTTTAGTAGAGATTAAGATATTACTGTCATGCACAGCACCAAAAACTCAAAATATATATGATGCTATGGTTAAAAATACCATTTCATTATGGTAGTATTTAAGAAAATTTAGAATGTGATGAATATGTGGCTTTTCTTTTCCCTTAATATTGACTATAAGAAAACAGACACACCTATCTGGTATTGATTTGATGTTTTTGGTATTTTATTGTAACTTTTTTCATAAAACTTAAAACTTTTTTCTCTTATTCCTTATTTGAAAAAAAATTATACATGTTGCCAAAAATTTTGTTAATGATTTTCTTCTTTTCAAAGCTGATCACAAGGAATAAAATTCAATGTGTTCTTAATGATTTCATCTTATTATGAACATATTGTCATTCTGTTAAGTAGTGAGAACTTGAGAGGTTATTGAAGGCTAGAGGCCTATATTTTTAAGCTTTATTCTTGAGTGTCTTATGCTCATTTTCTTCTGCCTTTTGATGTGTAACTGTTGCCTTTTAAGGTCTTGAGAGTGCCTATACTTATTTTGATGCTGAGACCTCCAAAGCAAAAGAGTGACACACATGCATTAAACATTAACTATGTGTGATACTCTTCTAAGCTCTCTGTATGCTCACATTCATTTATGTCCACTTTACAAGTGAGGAAATGGACAGAGAAGTCAAGTATTTGTCCAATTTCACATGGCTAGTGGGAATTTGACCCCAGTTAGTCTACTTCAGAGCCTGTGGTTTTAATCTCTAAGCTCTGATGCCAAGGTGATTATATAGAGACATCTGAAGTATTGTTTCAGTTTCAGAAAAAGTATATGTTAACTAACAGTCAAATAGGAGGACAAGGAATACATAACAAAGGAAGAGACTTAAAACCAATACACATCAATTAAGCACACACTGGAGTGCCAGGGAGCTTTGAGAATGGGCAGCCTAGTTTATCCCAGTGAAAGCCACCTTTAACATGGTGGGCAGGGCAGTGTTCTTCACAGAACATACAGTCTGATGGATAAGACACAAAGGGCTGGGTATTAAAATGCAATGGGTTTCAGAAAAGGGAAAGCGAAAGGAACCACAGAGCACAAAGTCAGGCAACCTAGTCCATTCCTACCTAAAGGTTACCTTTAACATGGTGGCTCAAAAAGTTAACAATCTCTGTTCTCATTAAAAACTGAATAAAATTTCATATGCACTTTTCAAAGATGATTGGACTTTAAGAAGAACAATTTTATTATAAAATTTGTGAATAATTATGAATTTCACAAATTCCTTATATTTATGTAACATTTTGTCAATCTCTACAAAGAGCTGAAAGTTGAAATTGGGACAAATTAAAAAGTTGTTCACTTTAATCCAAATAACTAGAATAACTTCTGGCTAAAACTAAATCTTTGGAAATAAAACTATTGTCCTAAGCTATGGATTCTTAGCTCAACCAGATCAAAGCAAAAAGTGAAGACCAAAAATGAAATAAAAATGCATTACTCCAAGTTATATATCTTTATATACTTGCGCATTATGCTGTTGTGCTAGGCAATCATGTAAGGAGTTTATCTGATCCCTCCAAATATCTTGTTGGCATGCTGAAGCTGGCGAATTTATATTACTCTATCTATTGTAAAATAATCTGGGGGGAATTTCTCTTTATCTCTCCAATTAGTGTTTACATTTTTATGCTATTCAGAAAAATCAAGTGTTGCAAGTCTCTTAATGGACTTCATAGGACTTATAAAAACACTAATATTTTAAGAAAATTTTCAGTATATTTTTTCTTTTGAAGGAAAGAATGGCTTTTGTAACATTCTCACAGGATCTATGACCAGAAAAATCTGAGGAGCATCAATCTACGGGACTTCAGTTTTTACCATATTTTACCTTTTGTGAATTCTTTTAAAGTAAAGAATATCTGACTAAACTTATCTGGTCTGCAAAGTTTCTGTTGTTTGTGGATAGACTAGAAATCCAAAGACTAATACTTAACATTGATCTCTTAAGGTTATATAATACATATGATTTAACTGAAATAATACAATGGGGAATTATTGGTTTTAAAGTATGGTTACCCCTTAACTAGTGATGATTCCTTTCTTTCTATAAACTGACTCAACCAGAGAATTAATAGGAAAACGTTGATTGTGACAAACAGGTTATGACTTTAATTCTCACTAAACTGAAGATCAAAGGGATGTCCCTTGCTCCCAACCTGGATCTCTCTCACATGCTTTTAGAGATAAGGAAATGAGCATCTACTTTTTAGAAGGAAGGGGAGGGGAACTCATTGTTGCACTAGTTTTTTATTAACCTTTTGCTTGTTCTTTAAGGCCATTTCTATTCCTTGAGTTCAGTTAAGCAAGGCCACAAAGAATGGATATTCCTTCTTAAAACTTGAAGATGAATGAATTCAAAACCAATCAGGTGTGAATAAATGTTATTCAATGTTAATTCACAATAATATTCATTTCCCTTGTCCAAGGAAATATTCAACTCCGGTAATGAGTTCAAACGAAGCAGGAACTTCTATTTGGGGAATAAACTTAAATAAGTTTCTTTTATTAAAAAAGGACTACTTTCACTTACCCAAATTTTGCAGCCAAATGAATCCTAAAACCTTATTTAAAGGAACTTTTAAAGAACAGATAAAAATACAAAATTCATAAAATAAAGCTGCAGATAGGGAAAATGTAATTGAGGCATTAGCAGTATGTTTAAACTACATTTGAAAACTGAAAGCGTGAATCACTAATGTATTCTTTTTTACTTTGCGTACTTCTGACAATTTTCCTTATTTTATCAGAGAGAAATTTTCTAATAATTTTGAACTTTTTTGCTTTACTAAAAATACTTTACCCTTTAAAATATGAATTTGTGAACATTTGAAGCACAATGTCAAAATGAAAGAACAAACTATCTCACAGGATTTCCATTCTCTAGCTTACCCAGTATGCTCACAATCTCTTTGGGAACTATCTTCTTTCCAAAAATGAGACTTTTTGGAACTCATTAAGCTAAAATTACTGGCAAAAGAAAAAACCCATAAATAGTTTTGTGGCTAGGCAAAGGGCTGGGTGGTCTATGATTTCAAGAATTAGTTATGGTTTTCTCAATTAACTCTTGTGATTGTTCTATATAAATTTTATTCAAAAAAAAAATGTCCTTTGTGGAGACTTTTCCTCCTAGGAGTGTGGGAACTTTTTTTCCTTTTCTTAACCGGGTAGAAAAATTGTGTTTGTAGTGCAAATGTTACATTTATTTCGAATACTATACCAAAATTTTGCCTGGGGTTTTTAAATCTCTTTTAATCAAATGGTATTAAAATAAATAGACACAACTAGTTTTCTGTACCTGAAAACATACCAAAGGGTAATACGTAACAATGATTAAAAGTGACAGAATTTTAAAAAGAATAAAAAAATCTTTCATTGCTAGTCAATGATATTCCAGGAACTAGAAGCCAGTTTTCTTCTTTTTTTCATGAAAGAATCTTTATACATTGTTTATGTCAACCCTTGCTATAAGGAAAACCTTAATCAGAGAATGTAAATAAAATTCACAGGAAATCAGGAACTGAGTAGTAGACAACTCCCCACTTCAGTTATTGAAAGACTTATCAATTCTAAGCTCAAATTTTAAGTACAAAGTGACCTCTCGCTCCATTCAACATCCCCACCCCTTCCTTGTGGACTTTAAATAGAATTGACTAGATTTATGCACCTAACTTAGTAAGACTATGCCGGTGATTATTCACAATTTCAGATACTTAAACCTATTTTCTTGTCACTTACCCTTAATGTACTTCCTTCATCCAACATCATCTCTTGAACCCCTAACTAGGTCGTAGAAATTCCAAACTAGGGGATGTAGAGAAGCAAATGAACAAGATAAGACAGAAAATGTTCTGAGCACTGTCACAGTATGAAACTCCATATGTAATGGAGATTTTTTTGTAAGTGTTTATTGTTTTTAATCAATAGGTTCATTTTCCCCTCCTAACCATAAGTCTTCTTTTTCTGCACCACAGCTAATGATGACCTAATTTTTTTTTTTTTTTGGTCACCTCAAAGTTGGCATTTCAATTATAAACAAGCTCATAAAAAAATCATATGGCTAAGTATTTAGAATATATCTGCTTGAAACAGGTAGACTCCAATAAGGTTTATTTAAAAAAAAATCAAAAAGAAATGAAACATTTAAAAATGTTTCAATTTGGTCATGGTAGTAATCCCAACAAATCAGAAGGCAGAGGCAAGAGGATTGCAAGTTCAAGGACAGACTCAGCAATTTAACAACACCCTGTCTTAAAATAAAAAATAAAAATGGCGATATAGTTCAGGAATAAAATAACCTTAGGTTCAATGCCCAGTATGAACTTAAAAAAAAAAAAAAAATTCAAATAGGGTCTACACTTCATTCTGGTACTACCCAGTATTTCTTAAATTTAGAGTATGAAAATTTCACTATTGAATGAAAGTTGCTAAGGAAATATATAATATTCTGGATTAGTCTAAAAAAGAGGCTTTCACAACTATTAGACATGCTCACCCAAATATAATCATTTTTCTCTAAAGTCCAAACACATGTATAAAGGCTTTAAAAACTATTTCAAAAGTACGTTACAGAAAGTGAAGTCACATGAAATTATAGAATATGTAGCATAAATGAAATATTTGTAATCAACTGGAGAACCACAAAGTAACGAATCTGAAGAAGTAATTGTAAACTAAGACTTGATACACACCAGATGACATTTGTGTCTATGCATTTTCTCACTGTGGAGGTTTATTTGTGGTTACTTTAAAGGATAATTTTATCATTGAAATTTATATTAAATTAACATACTATACTGGAAGCAACTGAAATTTTAAACATATTGCTAGCTATAAAAAAAATCAGCAACCTATCAAAGCTGAAGTTATTTGTAATATTAAACTGAAATCTTTGAAAAAGTCTGCATTGTTTCCATTTGTCAATATATGTCTTAGATTATTTTAAAGCTAATTAAATTATGGAAATACTATCTTACTCTAATTTCATTGTCCTCGGGAATCATATTTTCTGTTTAAAAATCCTTGAATGTGCCTCTGAATGCCACAATCATTCTATTACTTGTTTTTCTTATAAAATACCTAAGATCTAACTTTTTTTTTAATAAAATATTTGTTTAGGTTCTTAGTGCTGTAGGGGTTCTTCGAGTTTTAGATCTGGGCATTCTCTATTTGCTATCTGATTTCTCTACTTTGCCAATTTCTTTAAGTGTCATTTAAATCCTGCTTTTGTACTAAAGTTTCCCAGATTTAGATTCTCAGTCTAGGCCTTTCTTCTGAGCTCCACCTGGCCCGTGCATGTGGTTTCTTGACATGTTCTCCTGAATAACCTGCAGATATCTTCACCTTAACAAGTCAAAAGTGAAACACTTAATTTATACTGTTGTAATTCTTAACCTCTCCAGCCTCCTTCATCTTGGCCACTGGCATTGACTTTGATGGAGATACTCAAGCTAAAACATATCATTCTGTTCATAAATTTCAAAAAATTAATAGATTATTTCTTAGATCTCTTTTACATTTATGGTAAAATTAAGTGAAAAGTAGAATTTTATGCACTCCCTGCCCTGTCATGTATACTGCCTTCCCCACTGTTAACATCTTTTACCAGAGTTGTCCTAACGGTGGGAGCAGCACTATGCTCATTATCCCACAGTGTCTACAGCTGACTGAAGGGTTCATTCCGTGAGGTTTGAAAAATATGTAATTAAATGTCATTCTTGATTTCTCCCTTTCTCTGCCCTTCACTTCATATCCTTATCCCTGCGGTGAAGTTTGAATTCATGTACAACTCATATGGATTCTACAAAAGTATTTCCTGAATGTGTTCTGCACTGTATTTTCTGATTTGCTTATGTGTGTGCTAGTCTCTTTCCTTGCATCTAGAACACAACAGCTGCCTCCTAATTGCCTTCCCATCTTCACTCTTATTGGCACAGCCACAATCCCCAGCAAATGTGTTCTTTACATGCCATTTGGGTGCTTCACTCATGGCTGGGTAACTTCTGATTGAATTTCAAGCAAAATTAAGTCACTTTCCATAGATTATAAGGCTCTAAATAATATAGCGTTTTCCTACCTCTCTATTCTGTTCTTGCCCTACTCAGGCCAAACCCATGCCCTTCCAGCCACACTAACCCTCTTTCTGTTACTAAACTCTCCAAGGTCATTGTACAAGCCATTTCCTCTCTTGGTTGTTCCTCCACCCCTGAGCCCCTATATACATGGCTTCTTAGTTCCCTTTCACTGTTTAGGTATCAGTTTAAATGTTTACTCTAGAGAAAAACTTTCATTAGTCATTCAACTGAAATAGGACTCTAATCTAAATTTCATCACTTGCTAACTAATCTTTGACAAGTTCAAAAAATTCTCTGAACCTTACTTTCCTTATCTGTAAAATGGATATAATAACAGTATGAGTTTTGTAAAATCATTGAGACCATTTAAGTGCTTAATATTTGAGAAGTGCTTAGAATATAGTAGCTGTAATATGCTTAATAAATTCTCAAAAGTCATTATTATTATTCTCTTGCCCCTTTATCTCTCTCTCATCTTCATCATCATGATCAGTTTTTTTCACCTCATATGTTCAAGAATATAAAATTTAATATTTTATACTGTTGAGCTCTGTTTCTCCCATCTACTCTCTGTATTTCTCCCTAATACTAAAACGTCTTAATAAATCTTCATTTTAAATTCATTCATTTCCCTTGATGCTAGTGCTATCACTCTGAGAATTTCATATATTAGTAATCTGGTTTATTTAAAATAGAAAACCTATTATATTAAATGGTGACAATGTATTCACAATAAATTTTTAAATTTGTGATTTTGATTGTGATTTTTGACACATTTATAAACATCTTAGGATTTCAAAACTATAGATGCTAATAAAATATAACAAATACATATCATGCAAAATACTGAGAATATTTTATGTGTAAGTATGGAAAGTAGAAACTTAGTAGTAAAGGAAATTACTTGCTTAAGCCAAGTGTTCTGGCTTTTGGCATCAACTGATCATTTCCTACATTCCTAATAAAAACATGATATCAGCAATGACAGGAGTTAAAAGATGAGCAGACCTGAAACAGGCAGTAAATGAGTAATTAAGTCTGACTTAATTTCCCTTCTTGTGTTTTTAAATTATCCATATGGGGAAATAGGTAGGATGGTTCCACACTAATGTGGAAAAGAGACAATGAAGGTTCTAAAATATCCAGACAATGTTTATGCTCTCAGTATAAAGTAAAGATCAAACATGTTTAGAAAATCATACCTTCCAGCATTTTAGTTGGTATGGAAAATATCACTAAGATTCCTATAAGATCTTTAGTCTACATGAATTTTAACAAATGTAAAGAATGTAATGTTTTAGGTGTCCAAGCCAAGCTGGGTTTCTCTGTGAATTGAAGGTGTCTAATCATCTTTCTCTGCTCAGTGTCTAACTTTAATTACCTTTGAAAATATACCAACTGCACACAGCAATAACTTTATACTTATGTTGACAAGAGCTTAACTATACTCAGAGCACCACAAAATCCATCATCTCTAATCCCAATGGCTCTGGAAAAATAACACTAAAGAAATCTCAGCTTAATTTAAATCTGTAATAAGCCAAAGAAGGAATGAAGATAACTACCCCCAGATTAGTAAACATTCTGACAATTCTAAGAAAATAATTACCACAACTTTCTTACGTGGAATTGCTAATTTTGCAAGGCACAAATTAGGATAAAATAAAAACACAGAAAGAATTTCACTGCTTAATTATATTGTAACTAAAGTAGCAAAATCTGTAACTGCATTTCAATGCCTCCAACCCCACCAAGTGGACTAGTAGTGTTATTTTTGTTAACAGCTTTTAAAATAAAGAATCTAGATAGCACACTGAAGAAGACACGCAACCTCAGGAAAACTTCTGTTTCCTTCCAAACTTCAGTTTAGAGATTTTAGCTCTGAACTCTGTAAAAAGCATCATAAAGCATTGAGATGTGCAATTTTAAATTTATGTAATGACACAGAAGCACACCCAAACACAACTTTCTCTGCAACTTGCGATTTTAATATATAAAATGCTCCAAGGTAACTCGGATTAGAGATTTTTAACAAGTAGAACTGACTAGAAATACCATATAGGAAATGAATGAATGTATGAAGTAAAAAGAAAAAAAACACACTATGAAATTTTAACAAGGATTTTTGTCTGCTAAAGTTAAGATGAGTTTTCCTTATGTCTAAACAGGTAGTAAAATTTCTAAATCACCATTTATGACACTAGTGACCCCTGGCATCCTAATCTCATCTGTAAATGGAAAAAATTATATTTAATGAGTAAAAATGTTACAATTAACCCTGTAACATGTGACTTGAGCTAGTCTGATTAGATGACAATAATAATCATAACTGTGATAAAATAAATAACAATAAGGGATTCCTTCAAGTCAGGTATTATTTTGAGTGCTTTCATGAATTATTCCATTAAAAACTTCATATAAATTGTCCTATTTAATCTCTCCTACTAGCACCATTTTACAGCTATGGAAACTAAACAATATACTGAGAAACTGAGCACATGTCCAATTTCATATTACTATCAGTGACCAAGCAAGAATTTCAACCTAAGTGTCTATCTCCAGAGTCCCTCTTTTAAGCACTAGTATACTGATGGCATTCAATAAATAGCAGACAAATACATATCATATTCAGCCCTTTATCTATATATATAAATTATTTTCCAAAAAATAATTATAAAATCTTAAAAGCAAAAAATCAGGGACCCTGTAAATAGAAGTTTTAACTTAGGTAACTTTGACTTCCCTAAGTGCTTGCTTATCTTGCTGTACATTAATATTAGTGAAGAATCTCAAAGCATGATCACTGATATATCTCCACAATGCCTCTGTCTGACAACTCTCTATACTAAGATAAGAATCATTTTCCCTTGTACCACTTCTGATCTTATTCTGTTAAATTCAAGAAAACCCAGAAGAAAGTATGCCAGCTCTGTCATTTATGTAAACATTAAATAAAGAAGAAAAACTCCATGGATTAAAAACATGCTTTTTTTGTCTACTAGTAAAAATACATTCTAGAGATTAGTTATAAAAGGTCATGAACATTTGCAGAGACAGCCTTGAAAGTATACTAAAATTTAGCTGTCACATTCTGTTACTGTTTTCGAGGATATGCTTCATAGTAAGTTTATAATTGAATTATCACAAATCACTTCATAGAGTTCCAACTTGTATTCATTTTAAAGTAAAAACAACTTCTCTACTTCTTTTTTTTATTATAAAAGTAACATACAAATAACAGATAAGAAGTTGTGACCTCTGGCTATTGCTTTAGAGAGGAGTAAATGGAACTTCTGCACACTTGTACTTGAACTCATGTGTCTAGCAAAACTTTGCTCTTGCTGGGAATGCTGAGGGTAAAGTAATCTGAAGAAATTTGAACTCTTTTATACTAAAAAAATATTGTCCTAACACCTTTCAGATCATTAGAGTTTGAATATCTATATATGTACCAGTTGTTCTCTGAGTGTACTTGGAAGATAAAGCTCTCTTTTGATGGGCCCAGAGCTCTTCTGAGTGGAGTGCAGGGGAAGGGACATGCACACCTACTCTGAAATTAACACTCTGGAGAAAAATGGCAATGCCATTCAGGGAAAAATGTTGTCTTGCAGGGAAACCGAGGTGTTTCTTTGCAGATCATGTTTCTGAAAGAGAGGTATAACCCAAACCAATGGTTCGCATCCTTGGAGATACTTTATAATCACGTGTGGAGCTTAAGAACATACTCAGGGTGTCACCTGAGTACTTTTATTTATTTGGATAGGATATGCCATGAATTTAGTAATTTAAAAACCATCACATGTAATTCTCTTGGGCATTCAGAATAAAAACCATGACCTTAGACTAATTACAGTGGAGTTGCTTCTGCTCCTCCTCCTTGTTTTCCTGCTCCTTATCCCCCCACTTCTTTTCCTTTCCCTGAAATCAAGAGAAAATTAGGAGTCTGGCTCTCACCTGGTTACCCTGGGTGTATACTCGGTGATAATTTATTTAAGGAGTATTAAGTTATATCCTATAAAACATTAGAGATAAACTCTGGGGAAAAATAGTCTAGTAAATCTAGGAGTAGTTGTATAAAATAACAGTTTAAAATTGTGGTTCCTTTCTGCTATTCAGGGCATTAGAGTTATGCAAGGTATATCTGTTGTGGCAGTCTAGAAGGGGGTCTGTCTAGCCCCAGGTAGAGCAGTTCCTACCTGTATACACAGTGATGGCGTGAACCCAGAGAAGGAACCCTAGATGATAAGAAAAGTAAGTCAGAACACCTTAGAAGTCAGGGACAGAGTTTGACTGAGATGGGTGTAAAACCACAGAAACTAAATGATGTACCCCATTTGTGTACGATGAATCAAACTGCAGTCTGTAAAAAATTTTAAAAGACAACCAAAATGTATTTATGCAATATATCAGGAGTTTCAGAGGTTTTTCAGAAATATATGGTAAGCAAAATACTTGGAGCATGGAATGAGAAATCATACTGCTGCTTGGGCAGATGAGCAAGGCTGAAATCTGGTGAACTTGGCAAATTCTAGTTTGCCTCAGTTCCTTCTAGGAAAAACAACATAAAAACACAAAGAAGACACCACAGGAAAAGAGGAAAATCACCTGTTCTACCTCTAAAGAAAATTTGTTTACACCTTTATTGTTTTGTTCTTATCCAAAAATATAGTTACAACTTATACATTTGCTTTCTAGATTTCTCCTTTAAGAAACTTGAATAGAGCATATGTTGTTAACTGATAGTATAGAATAAATCTGCTGCATCTATTTGATGACAGTATGCATTTTAAATAATTAATTTTGAACAAGTAAAAGCAAACCTTAGCTTACATGTAAGCCATACATCAATGAACTTATGACTCCCTCAACTAGCCTTGTGGAAAATTGCCTCTACTAAATGCAGACACAAACATAAATTTATAACTCCCCTAAGATCTTTGCACTTTTGGAATATTAAGAAAAAAATTCTGCTAGAGGTAAGTTTCAAAACTTAGAAGAAAAAGAAGCCCTTGTGCCCCCCCCCAACTGCTGCAGAAGTTTGATTTTAGCTCTTAAAACCTTTGCTCTCAGAATTTCTGAAATGTATGGTATAAATAAACTCCAGAACTGAATCAGATGCTCAGAGGGCACACTACAAAATCAAGTCCAGCCCAAGTCTGTTAAATCTAAGCCCAGGCTAGGAGGGCTTTAAGAAAAGACTTTAAACTAGGGTGAATTTGAAGGTCAAGTAAGATCTGGAATTTGAAGTGTCTATGAACTGCTTGTTGTTAAAATGCGACATATGTCTACGCAAGTGAATTTTTTTTCTGGAGAAAAATTATTGTTTTCAAAGGGAACCAAAATTCTAGAAATGCAAAATCGTAGAAAAAAAACTGTAATAGGTATTCTCTGATTTCTGCTTGGAAATTATTGCAAGGAGACAACTCGTCCTAGATTCAGCTTCCCAGAATAGTCCTTGGAAGATCAGTTGAATAGCACCTTGTATTCATCAGGAAAACTGTCCACCAGAGTAAGCAGAGGCAGGCTGCAGCTCCCAGTCAGAGGCCAGAGTCAATCTAGAAGTTCTGACTCAATATGACCAATGGTGAGCACTGATAGTTTGAAGAGTAATCTATGGGTTTGGGCTGGGTTTTGCACTCTACTTTCATTCTTAAAGAATAAGCATAACTAATATTTATAGTTCTTTCCAAAAAAGTCAGAAAGCATTTCCTTTCACAATAAAAAGATTCACTCCCTGCCCACTCATAAGAAACAAGAAACTAAAATTTCAATTCATAATGGACTTCGAAAAGCAATAGACAGACTTCTCAAAGCTAAACTTATGTGTTAAGGCCTTGCTACTGAGTGAGTTTGTCCTCCCTAGAACAGACCTTGGAAGGAGGTTAGAAATGCAGAATCACAGTTCCCACCTGACACCTACCAGGTCAAAATCTATTTTTTGAACAAGATGCCTATGTAATTTGTATATACATTACAGTTTGAGAGCAAAACTGTAATGTATATGCTAAGAACATATATATATATACTGTAGTGTAAATACTAAGAGCAAAGGTTTTAAGAGCTAAAATCAAGCTTCTGGGAGGGACCTCCTTTTTCTTCTGTTCATGTTATTCAATTTTTCACTTTCTGCCAAGTGTCTACGTGTACAGGTACTAGAATTGCAGACAGGGATTAGGAGTTATACCTTTGTCTAGTATTTTTCTCTTGTCTAGTAATTTTCTCTTTTTATCTTTGTAAAACGACTTATTGTTTGTAAGAGACTTGGTAAACTGCTGTGAATTTGAACTAAGGATCCAGAAAATTCCCTTAAGCAAAGAAAGACAATCCACGACAAGATGTGTGAAGCCCATATTGACATAGAAGTGGAAAGTATTGGCAGAGACCTGGTGCCTGTGCCACAAATTTCTCCACCAAAAGTGCCCTTACATGATTGACCACCAGGGGAGTCACAAATCATCCTGTAATTTTAAACTAGGCAGAGATCTCTGAAGTTTGTTCTTTAGGATTTTCATATTTTCATTTTACTCTTTGAGTGAAAAAGGCATGTTAGTTTTTAATGTATGCACCCTGTTTTGATGGTTTTGTTTGTAGAAAACTAACTGGAATATAAATTTCTAGAAAATAATTATATTTCACTTAGAAGTACCACTGTTTAGAAATTATGATTGGCTATTATATGTAAAATGGATCTATAAATATTAAATGTTCAAAATCATTTTCCATTGGAAAGTTCTAAATCTGAACAGGTAAAAGACAGCATTGCATCTATTAAACATTTTTCTATATTAGATTAAAAGCATTTTAATCTTCCATTCCATTATATTCTGTTATATAGATCACATTGTAAGAATATAAATCTAATAAATAGGTTATATTGATTTTCTGGTGACTAACAGAAACATATTCCTAATATGAAAAAGTCTGAAATTAAATAAAAGGAATCCTTTGCAGGTGATGTTTTATTATGATCATTATTTATTCTTAAATTTCACAATCATATTTTTAGTTTCTTGGCTATTTTCATTTCCATATTGCTTAAAAATGAGTTTTATTGGGTCCTAGAATTTTTAATAGTGAATGCAAAAATCTTTTCCAGAAAATTTTTTCTCTGAAATTAAGTTAAATTATTGCAACATGATTGTTTAGAGTATTTTTAAAAACATTGTACTGTATTGATTTTTATTTGTTACATGCCAGACATTATTTTGAACACGTCATAGCATGTGGATGGTGCTCAAATTTAGGTAGTAGAAGATTATTTAAAAGGTACGCCTACTTTTCTAGTAAAATAACCACAAGATTCTGGGCTGGGGAGATAGCTCAGCTGGTAGAGTGCTTGCCTCGAAAGCATAAGGCCCTGAGTTCGATCCCCAGTACCGCAAAAAAAAAAAAAAAAAAAAAAAGGTTCCTGTGAAGATAAATTAGAGTATTGCTAAGTAATTAGGAATACAAATGTGCTTGCAAGACAAGCACTCTACCAGCTGAGCTATCCCCACAGCCCTACACAATGGAATATTACTCAGTAGTAAAGAAGAATAAATTATGGCATTGGCAGGTAAATGGATGGAGTTGGAGAATATCATGCTAAATGAGATAAGCCAATCCCAAAAAAGCAAAGGCTGAAAGTTTTCACTGATAAGTGGATGCTGGTAAATAATGCAGAGGAGGGCATAAGGAAAGAATGGAGGAACATTGGATTGTGTAGAGGGAAATGAGGGGAGAGGAGAAGACGGGAGGAAGGAAAGATGGTGGAATAAGACAGATATCATTACCCTATGTATATGTATGATTACATGAGTGGTATGACTCTACTTTGTGTATGACCAGAGAAATGAAAAGTTGTTATCCATTTGTGTATAATGAATCAAAATGCATTCTGCTGTCATGTATAACTAAACAGAACAAACAACAACAAAAGTAGCTGGCATTAAAAAAAAAAAAAACAAAAACAAAAACAAAAAAAACACCCAATGTTTGTGAAGTTGTAAAGGAATCAAGACAACACTTATAGTCGGTGTCCATGGAAGCAGGCATACACTTGTATGGTGACTGAAGAGCAAAATGTATGAAAAACTAAAGATGGTTGGTGTAGTTTGGATCTGAAATGTTCCCCAAAGTCCCATGTATTAAAGACTTAAACCTAGGGCGCTGCTAACTAACTGGAGGTGGTGAAAACTTTAGGCATTCCTAGTGAAGAGACTTTGGGTCATTGAAGGCATGACCTTAGAGGGTATAGCCCCTTCCTCTTTCTCTCTTTCACCCATAGGTGAGTGGTGTTGCTCACTGTGCTCCCAGCCATAATGTGCAGACTTGCCATAGGTCCCAAAAGTAATGAGGCCAATGGATCATGGACTACAATGTATGCAACTATGAACCAAAATAAAACCTTTTGTCTTTATAAGTTGATTAATCTCAGGTATTTGCTATGACAGAAAATGCCCTAACATGATGAACACATCAGTGGAAGCAAATGTCTTTATATAAAATTTATTGATGTTATATCCTGCTTTCCATCCTCAAATATATAAATGTTCTTGGATATTATACTTATATCCTTCTTACATATGTCATCCATATACTTATATTGTATTTCTGTTTACATGTCTGTAAGATCCCTTAAAATCTGTCTTCCTTACTTCCAAAATAAATTGAACCTTGATTTTTTTTTTTTTTTCAACTGGGCACCCTTTTTCCCAGAATAAAAGTATAATCTAGCATCCTTTTCAGCTGGATGTCACCAGGACACCAATTTCTGGTCAATGGCCAGTAATCAGAAGTAATAGTTTGTTTGGGGGATTCTTTTTAAAATACAACTGTCATTCACCCTTGGTTCCTCCTTGTTCTCCATTCTTCTGCTTAAACTATGTAACTATGGGGTCAGGAATTGTCTTACACCACAGAAAGGATGGCCAGACTCTAATGATGATAAAGCAGAAAGCTAGAAAGCAATTCTTTAGCACTGAGCTTTCTACATTTGGACATTTATTTAAGATAAATAAACTTGTTTTTTGAAGTAATGTTTTTAGGAATAAGTATTCACAGAGACTCTTAATCATAAATAATATAAAACCTATTTTGTGGACTCCTTATTAGCAGATGCCATAATTTTTTCACCTTATTCTCAATAAATGTTATATAAAAAGTACTGAGTAAGTCAGGCATAGTGACTCATGCCACACAGTGTCTTGTGTGATATAGTGTCTCATCCCAGTGAACCAGGAAGCAGAGGTAGGAGGATCTTAAGATTGAGGCCAGCCTCTGCAATTTAGCCAGACCTTCAGTAACTTAGCAAGTCCCTGTCTCAAAAAATAAAAAGATCTGGGGCTGTTGCTCAGTGGTAAAATATCTTTGGATTCAATTTCTAGTACCAGGAAAAAGTAAATAAAACTGAGCAAAATAGATTTTTGGGTAGACCTTAATATATTTCTGAAATATTCTTGAATTAATGCTACCAGATAAAAATACATTATTAGCATTTGCATTGTATAGATTAATGAATTATTTGCTATTTATTTTGAAATTTGAAATTAACTGGGCATCTTACATTTTTTGCTAAATATTGAAATTCTAACTTATTTAAAAGTGATTTTGAAACCTTTGCTAATTCTAGATTATCTTTATACTGAAATTTAATTGGAGTTTAAAATGTTTAGGAAATTTGAACTATACAATAATTTTGTGTTGTTTGATTTTCACAATTCACTGAAATTATTTTCAAATGCTTTGTGAATGTTTTTTAATACCACAGAATTTTGTGTACAGATTTATTTTAGCATTTACTAAAATGTCTAATCTTTAAGTGAAATATTTACATGCTTATGATATAATATTGTTTGCAACATTATTATAAATTTTGTGTTTTTATTAGCAAAACTTTAGAATCTCATTTTCCATATCTTAATGCATTAATAAAGAATTTTTATTTGTAATTTGAAAAAAGCTCAATAATTTCAATCAATAATACACATATTCTTTTACTCTGTTCTGTAAGTTTTATAAAATGTCCTCAGAAAATAAATAAATTAAGCAAAAAAAAAAAACAAAAAAACAAATTTTAAACCCAAATTGAAAAATCAATTTTTAAAACAATATTCATTAGAGGGAAGGGAGAGGGGATAGGAAAAGGAAAGACAGTGGAATGAATCTGACAGAATTTTTCCACATACATATATGAAAACATCACCATCATGTACATTCACATGAATGGAATCCTAGTAGAATAAGCTATATTCTATGCTTGTATAATTATACCAAATTGATTCTTCCATCATGTATAACTAAAAAAAACCAATAAATATATTTAAAGAAGAGAATAACAACCAAGTGTCACATAAAACAGGAATCTTGGAATATTTAATTTAGCATCTCTCTACAAAACTGAAAAGGCAAATAGACCATGGATTAATACTGTTTATGTCACATATTCCGGAAGTAACTGATAAGTACTTCAAGTTTTGTGTTTTTTTTTTAATTGTTAGGATTATGACAATGAATGCATTTCTGTATTTCTTCTTTTGAAAACTACCAAAGAATAAGTAATTGAAGAAAATCAAACAAAGAACCCCCAAGATGGAGTACTGGAGGTGTCAACTTTTATGACTAAAATATGGGAAGATGACAGAGAGGATTAATGAGTGACTTCACAGGAAAGAGCAAGGTTGAGTCTCAGGGTCTGCAGGAGAAAAAGGAATATTGCTGAGAAGCAAGCTGTTTCTAAGCAGCTAGTAGAAATTTTCAAGAACTGGAGATACAAAAGCAAATATTGGAGTGGAGATAAAACTGGACACAATTGGTAAGATATTTAAAAAAAAAAACAATGAGAACCACATTGGTCATGCAGTCATATGTGTACATGAGGTAATAATGTTTGTTTCACTCTACTATCCTGCCTACCTCCCATACCTCTTCCCCTCCCTTCACTCCCCTTTACCTAATCTAGAGTAATTCTGTTCTTCTGTAGCCACACTCCCTGCCTTATTGTGAATTACCATCTGCATATCAGAAAAAACATTCGGCCTTTGGTTATTTTGGGTTTGGCTTATTTCACTTAGCATGATATTCTCCAGCTCTATTCATTTACCAGCAAATGCCATAATTTCATTCTTCTTTAAATCTGAGTAAATGTTTTTTACACACACACATACATACATACATACACACAAGATGGAATATTACACACAAAATGGAATATTACATATACATATACACACACCACATTTTCTTCATTCATTCATCCACTGAAGTACACCTAGGTTGGTGCCATACTGTATGACCAATGTGATCCTACAATATGCACAATCAGAGCAATGAGAAATTATACTCCACTTATGTATGATTTATCAAAATGCATAAATGCATTCTACTATCATGTATAACTAATTAGAAAAAAATAAAAAATTAAAGACCAATGAGAACATTATGAAGTTCATTGTTCTGTATAATAAATATACATTTAATAATAATAATGAAAAAGGCAATTAGAACCACAGGTACCACACTTCACCTTCTTCCCTTATTTTCAGAGACTTCCTGTTGCTCACTCTTTGCCAAAACTGCATAGGAGAGTTTGCAGAAGCAAAACATAGGTACAGAGCATTGAGAAGAGCTGCAGAATTGTCTGAGAAACTGCAGCACCCTAATGTCCTTTTCTTACTCTGTATCCAAGCCTAGTATCCAATTTTAAAGTTCTGGCAGGAGATCAGAGGACTGTTCTTGGGAGGATCTGAACCACACCACAGGAAAGACACTGATATCTGGGAACTGGTACAAGAATAGGGAAGAGGATGCTGTAAAATTAAAACCAAAATAATCAGATTCCCTGCTTGATGAGTTTAGGGACCCTCATTTGCTTTTGTTCTTGAGAGAAGGAGTCAGAGACAGAGTGATTTCAAAATTTTAAGAAAGCAATGTATGAGACTAGATGCCTGGAATTTTCAGATTTAGGTTTTGAAATCACAAAGCAGATTTCCTAAGAAGCACTTCACGAGGCATGCTGTTCAAATGACAATGTAAATGCTAAAACACATTCAAGTGAAGTGAATAGCTTTTCAAATCAGTGGGGTATTTTGGATAATGCTCTGATAGTAAATAAGAGGTAAGTTTCAGTTTAGATTTGATATTCCACAGGGGAGAAGGCAAACATTATTTTCTGAGTACCTATAATTACTTGCTATTAGATGTCCAGGATGGCATGAGGGGAAAAAAATAAAACTTAAAGAATATATGCCAAAAATAATATCATTTTGGATATCATTGTGACATCTACTTATTTTGGGATATCATTGTGGTAGAACAATCTTATGTAAATTTTACAAAAAGATCTTCAATTAGATGTGTCCATGAATTATTCCTGCTTTACATGACTATTTTTAAAAAGTTATTTATTTAATGTCTTATGGCATTTCTTTTAGAGCACCGTTATTTAAGTTTCTCCTTATTTGTGGCTCATTTCTCCAATATGAATATAAGCTGTCTGAGGACAAGAAATATGTCTGGCATTTACTGTGGTTTACTCATAGCATCTGGAATAGAGCCAAGGAGTAGATTTTTAAAAATCACTTAAAATAAGTCATTCAGTTTTGGGATTCCTAAGTCAGGCATACAAAACAACCGATTTTTAGAACAGTAACAGCCAAGAACAACAACAAAATCATTTCTCGAGACTGAATACAACAATAGTAGGATATTAATTATCTGTACATTTAAAATTACATTATAGTTCATTTATAATTAATGCATGTATAAAACAACTGTTTTTCTACATATTACAAATGCAAGTCCCTTTCATAGTGAAATACATTTACTCCTTGCACACCATTTATTCCTTGTTTCCAGTTTTACAGTCGTGAGTAGTGCAGAATAGTCACCCTTGTAAGCCCCTTACAGCACATAATAGATCAAGGTGAATTAAGACTACAGATTTGCCCAGGGGGTAGAAAGCATAGTATATACAGCTACATGGCTTTAGGTTTAAATCCACGCTTTGACACTTGCTGCCTGACTCTTATGTAGTATATTAAATATAGCTGACACTTCTGGCAGCCTTACAGAGGCCATTTGATCCCTCATTCCTCATAAACTCATGGGATGAAGAAGACCAAATAACTTGACCTTTCTTTAGCAAAACCAGTCTAGAGACACACCTGAAAGAAACTACTATTTTAAGAAAAGCCCACTCCAAAATTAATATGGTTCTTTACTATGTAAAACTTATTAAAACATGGAAATTTATGACAACAAAATGCATAAATCACCTCAATGAAAACATTAATTAAAAAACTAACTTGCATACAAGTTTTACAAAGATCCTTATAACCATTTCCCAAGGTTTCTAATTCTTTCTAAAAATTATACCAGATGAGGTTTTTGTATCAATACAAATAAATGAGTTAGTTATTGAATGTTTATAAAAATTATGACACAGGTAAGTTTAATATTTTATCTCTCATAATGAGGACAGGTAGCTGATTATCAAAGAAAAGGAAACGGGTAGATAGCACTTCTCATCACAGGTTGCTAACAACTTGTGGGAGGGGAAGGATCAAATTTTCCAACACAAGCAATCACTCTCTGGACGGCTCTCTTCCTGCCCTCTTGGTTACCATATAGGCAGGATGAGAGGAAGGGGGATGAGAAGAAAGGAAACCTGAAATCTATAAAAGGGCAAGACACCCCCACTCCCTCAGGCACCAGATCTGTATGCCTTCCTCTCCAGAGGAGTCTTTCTCTCTCTCTCCCTCTCTCTCTCTCGCTCTCTCTCTCGCTCTCTCTCTCTCTCTCTCTTACTCTGGCCCTCTCTGTTCTATCCTTTAAATAAAAGGATAGAACTTTTGTCTTTTGTATTGTCTCTTTTCTTGGTATTTTTGCTCTTGTCTTGGTATTTCTCGGGTATTTTCAATCTTCAACACCAGGGGTATGGGGACCAGATCCTGATTTTCAAGACTGGTTTCAATAAGACATTGAATTTTTGTACTCACCAGAATTATATTAATAGAAATTAGTATATGGATTATCATGGGAAAATATGGTTGTCACTAGCACATTTTAGAGATGATAATTTTATATTGAACAGTGGAAAAAGCAAGTCCTTTTTAATTAAAGGTGTTATTTCACATTAGAATTCATGGGATTTAATAATAAAAATGAGTGTGGAGAAGAAAACTTGAGAGGTTAATGTATTGATGAGAATAGAGTTTAATTAAATTAAGAAATATTGCAAAACAGCCATAGTAAGGGTAATTGAACCTTTAACAGTAGTGGTACAGCATTCAGCATGCACCATATTGCTCTTATGGTTCTCAGCTTATTAAGATCCATCCATTTGCTAAATTTTTTTCCTTTTAATTGCTTCTTTTATAAAGGAAGGGTGCAGGTGGGGATGGTAGAGGAGGAAGGAAAGGGATGGAAATGTTTGTGTCCAATAGACCCTTTGCACTGGTTTTCTGGTTGAAAATTTGTTTTATCTTCCCTCTCCCTCTTCCACCAACATGGATCATATCACCCAGGACCTCCCCTGCTCTATGTGATTTATTCTTGCCCTCTTTGTTGAAGTGGACATTATTTTGCAAACTAAAACAGAGCAAAATGTATTCTATTGCTATTTGTCTTGTGGAATTCTCGTGCTATAATAATATTTCATAGACACATTTAGATAAACAGCATTATGAGAATCATTTTATTTTACCTGAAACATCCACACTGTCCTATCTTTCCTTGCTTTTCACCCCATTTCTTAGCAGTATGTATAAAACTGAGTGGAATCGCCTTCACACACAGGAAGGACAAAAACATGGAACAAAAAGACAGTGGTTCTTGTTCCTTAGGTTCAACAAGCTTACTATCACAATTTTTAGCATTAGGAATACTAAATTTAGAAGCACCATGTCTTCCTAATGGAGGTTCTTCTCTCTCTCTCTCTCTCTCTCTCTCTGCATCTTCTGACAATTTTGCTGTCTCAAATGCCTTACCTTCTAGTTTCCAATATAGACTTTCCCAGCTATTTGTTCTTACTCATTATCTTCCCCAGAGAAGAAAGAAACTATCCCAACTTTGTAAACTGGGTTTTCTACTTTCTTGTGTTCTAAAACTACAACTTCAAGTCCTCAGAAATAAATCACCACGTTGACAATAACAACTTCCAAATGATTTTTTTTTCTTTGATTTTGGAAGCTCCAATCTAGTTAGAATTAGATGTGTTTTACCAAGCAAAGCCCATACTACTTGTGGGAGTATCCTAGGAAGGCCCCTCTCTTCCAAGAAGACTTTCATGGGTAAATTGGTTAATCTTAGAAAAAACTTTAAGTAGATGTAAAGGCACTATTTGGGGATAGATGGAGCATAGTGCATATTGGGTCAAGTTACAATGTGGCAGTTTGCAGTGCTAATATGGTTGCACAGGAGCCTCTCTTGGGTTCATATTTGGATTTCTATGTTTTAAATAGATGTCTTAAGGTGGGACCTACATTTTCCATATCTATAAAGTTCACTGCCCAGTCATCTCCCACCAGGTACTTCACATATGCAAAATTCCTGATTACCTTCTAAAGGTATTTGAGTTTGTAATTCCCTCATGGGCTAATAACAGTTTGGTCATCAGGACACAGAGGGAGAGTATTTCACCTATGTGGGGATTTTAAAAATTCTTAACAGTCAAAGATAGTGTCAATGACAACTTACTTTTAAAATGTAAATAAAATGCCCAGGGGGGTTATAAAATTTCTGAAAGACATTGAACCAAATCCATGGATGAAAATTTTATATGGGTTTTCTTCCAACTTACTGTGCTATATTTGGTAATATATAAGAATCCATTTCAATCAAATCGGTCTGTAAAATATATTAGTTATTTTATTTTATCTCATGAAATGTTTAATATTTTCTGTCCTTCAGTATAAGAAAGATATGAAAATCATTTTAGATATCAAATCTTGAGGAACACACTAAAAAATCAGAAGTCTTCTAAAAAAAGTCAGATCGTTATAAAATGTAGCCTTAAAAAATAAGAGAAATCATAACATTTACAAATAATGCTTCAGTTATTCTGAAGTACACTAAACATTAAATGTTTGATTAAAATGAATCCAACTAATTTTGTTTGATTTGATAACTACCCTGATTATTTTTACTTTGAGTTTCAAGTATGTTACTTTACAAGTAATACTTTGGTTTTTGAACCACAGGTGCTTCTGGAGGGAGAAAAGGAGAAAACTGGAGCACAGCATCCAACAAAGATTAACCTGCCTCTGTATTTAAGTACACATTATTTGATTTGGATTTGGCTTTCAAGGACTCCTTTACAGTAACAGAAAAAGCAAGCAATTGCACCTGGGAATATTGTTTGTATTACATATGTTAAATATTTCAGCTAAATTATATTCTAAGCAGTTTGGCATTTTGTCATCAATTCTTCGGGTTTCCAAAGTCATCTGTCTATAACTAATCCAAAAAGTCATTTTGAGTTAGAGCTGTCCTTTCTCTATGATTTTAAAATATAACAGCTCTCACCTGTAGCTGCTCCTCTGGGACATTTTATGCCACAAGAACTACACTTTTCAACAACTTTGTCAGTTTCTCAATAAAGGTGTGTGGCAATAATAAAACATGTTTGTGAATGTTCACTTTGTGCAACATATCTAAATGAACATGTGTCATTTTCTCTCTAAATGTATTTTGAAATATATATGCCATGCCCTTAAAATAGAAATATTATTAGAGAACAAATCAATAAACTATTGATGAAATTCTGTCACTGCTGAGGATAATAGTTTTCTAAATCATTACTAGTTATTTTTTGAATACTTCTACAATGAGATTAAAAAATAAGTAGAATCAATAAAGAATTAATTTTAGGAAAGTGTGCTTATGTGTTGATAATAAAGCAAATAAGAATAAACTAGCGTGATTAAATTTTTAGGAAAAAAAATTGAAATAAGTCTAAGAGCCAGTTTGATTTTGATGGTAGCAGTAGATATTAGATATGAAATTAACAGTTTGACCAAAGTTTTCACTTTTCAACAGACTGATCCCTAGGAAGCCCAGGATTGGCATTAGTTAACAATATTCTATTATCAATGTTTTCAACTTGACTCAAGTTCAAGACATTCTGCTACATTCCAGAAACTTCATGGATATGTTCAGATAATCCAAATTCTTTAATGCTTTCACTATGCAATATAAGTTAAATATGAAACTAATCTAAATTATTTTGACAAAGTTTAATATGGTATACTTGATATAAGTATTAGGAAAGTCATTTGAATGACAATGAGCTAACTTCTACTATGATTAAATTCCCTGATTCAAAGGGGGTCATTGTAGAAAACTCTAGCACATAGCCAAATTAAATAAATGGATCCAAGATATGCTTAAAACATTATTCCTGTCATAGACTGAGCACATAAAAATTAAGCTCAGATAATTTAAAATGATATTATACATACTGATATTAAAAGATAAGAATCTTTCCAGTTATTTGTTTTCTCAGTTCAAAAAAAAAATCTATAATGGGGGTGGGGGGGTGAGGAGAGAGAGAAGAATGGAGGAACTTTAGATTATGTAGAAAGAAATGAGAGGGACGGGGTATGAAAAATGGTGGAATAAGATAGACATCATTACCCTATGTACACATATGATTACATGAATGGTATGAATCTACATCATGTACAATCATAGAAACGAAATGATATACACTATTTATGTACAACAAATCAAAATGCAGTCCATAAAAATAAAAAAAAAAATTTTAAAAGAATAGAAAACCCTATTGAATAAAAAATATTTATAATAGTTATATTTACAGCTACAGGAGAGTGAAACAACATGAGTTTACTCATGTGGCTAACACATCTGGATGTGTAGATAGTTATCTATGTATAAATAGATAGGTTAAATATAGTTCGATGCTAAAAAGCACTACTTAAATGTTTTGGGTTTGGGGGAACAAAATGAGTTAAAACTGTATCACTAAGTGATATAAAATGAAGAACATTATGGCTTAAGATCAGAGTCTTGGTCATCGATAGTGTCAAGATCCATCTGTAGTGAGTGACTTCCTCAGCAGAGGCTGGGGTATGAAGGTAAAGATCCCTACTCTTAAACATTTAAAATCTTATGCACTGAATATATCTATTGGCATTGTCTCACTGTTGCTCCAAAATATCCCTGCTCTTGGGTGCAATGAGGCAGGACCTGGAGCACACGTCAGAGAGACATCTGTGATCCCAGTATTAGGAATTTTGGCTTAGCAAATTGTAGGAAGGAAGGCAAGGATATTGTAGAAGAATATAACATTTGACACTGGAGGATGGGGCTCATAGCTCAATTAATTTTTGTCTAAGTAACTGCTGTGGAGTGGATGTTTGTGTTTTTCCAAAGTTTTTGAATTGAAATTCCAATGTAATGGGATCAGGAGGTGGGGCCTCTAGGAGGTGATCAGGACCTGAGTGTGGAGGTGTCCTTTACAAGACATGGGTAGGCTTGCCTTCTCTCACCTCTCTGCACGTGAGGGTAGGAGAAGTCAGCAGCCTCTAACCCAGAAGAAAGTCTTTATCAGAGTTCACTCACTCTGATCTTAGACTTTTCAGCCTCCAGAATTGTGAAAAATAAAGGTCTGTTGTTTATGAAGCATTCAGTCTATGGTAATATGTTATAGCAGCCCAAATTGAGTCACTAATCCTAGACAAATAATTTAACTTTTAAACTTCAGATTTATTACATGTAAGAAGAAACTAATAATAGTTTGCTTTATCCCTTTATTGTGAAAATTAAGGTAAACATATATACATGTGCATATGCATGTGCATACATACATATATCTTTCAAAGTACATTATCAGGACTTAAAAATTTAGGCAAGGCAGACCCCACATAAATGGAGATATGAGTATATGAAGTTTGAAAAGGAAGAATCAGAAAGTTGGGAATAAGAATGGGGGAGGGGGAGAAAGTGTGAGTAGTCTATATTTAATATTTATTTCCTTTTGCACTCCTTAACTATGCCCTAGTTTTGTCTCTCTTCAGTACACTGAAAGAGATAGTGGCATCAAGCATCACGTGACCTTCTCAACAACCAATGCAATTAGATACCACTTCCTGGTCCTCAGTAACCCCTCTCTGCAGCATGTGACTGTTGACCAGCTTCACTTTGAGGATAGTCTCTTGATTATCCTTAGCTCTGCCTTCTTCACATTTAGGAATAAATGCCACCAGTTACTCCCTAAATATTTTACTTCAGTCACTTTTTATTAAATTTATTTTATTTTATTTTGCTCATCGAACTGAAGGAGCTCCCACCTGTGAGGGTGGGAAGGGTGTGTGAAAAGCATAGAAACGAAATGCTGTACCCCATTTGTGTACAATGAATCAAAATACAGTCTGTAAAAGGAAAAAAATAAAAAATAAATAATTAAAAAAAGAAAGATGAGACTCACTCTTAACCCTTTTGAAAGCTTTATTTGAGTGTAGAGTATAGAAACCCACAATGTTTTTTTTTCTTGTATTGTCAACTTATATGACCTAAGACTTTCACAAATACCTAACGAATGTAAATTTCACATATTTGTCTTAGCTCTTAACTTCTATTCCAAATTCTATATTCATTTAAAAATGTCCAGAATGTTCTCATGAATGTCCCGTTCATTTATCAAATTCACTGTGTTGAATGCAAGCTCATGATTGTTCCTTAGTTGAGCTCAGTAACTACTGATCCAGAAATATTCAGCATTTCTTTCCTCACCTTGAATCAATCAAAACACTTACAAAATTATCTTCAGAAAAATCTACCATCTTTCCTCTCGATTTCTTCTCTATTGGTCAGTATACAACATCAGACCTTTTATTATTCCTTAATAAGACTATTAGAATACACACAACTGGGGCTGGGGTTGTGGCTCAGTGGTAGAGCTCTTGCCTAGCATGTGTGAGGCACTGGGTTCCATTCTCAGCACCACATATAAATAAATGAATAAAATAAAGGTCTATCAACACCTTAAAAAATAAAATAAAAAGAATATACACAACTGCCTCCCTGTCCTTCTCCAACCCCTTTTCTGAAATGATGCCTATTTAATTTTTGCATAGTACAATTCTGGTTATGTCCACACCATTCAAAAACTTTACCTAGAGCACATTCCACAAAATAAACTCTGGTTGCTTCCTCCTGGAACTAAAATGGTCCATTGTTTGCCTTCATACTCCATTCTCATATACTTTTTCCATTGTATCCAGGTACTCTATCCAGAAAGAGTTGTCAATCTAGGCATTTCCCAGTTAAATTCCTTTGCGTACACTATCTTTTTACCTCAACCTACAATGTCTTTGACTTACTCTATATAATTAAGCTATTTCTTTCTTCCAGAGCTGGGAATTGAACCCAGGGCCTCACACATGCTAGGCAAGCATGTTGAGAGCAGGGTGGTATCTGTGCTGCTAACTGTCTCAAGGACAAACAGGACTGCTGGGCCCCTGTGCTTACCAAGGTTGTTAAGAGATATTTGTCCGAGGAATGTGCAGTTGCCTGGAGACCTTATCCGTCAAGGATGGGAGCGGGGCTTAGCCCCGACTCATCTCCTGCATAGTTCACCCCTTCCCTCCTCCCTTCTTCCACTAGGACCGTTCAGTTCTGACAGGACCCAATGAAAATCAAATAGATTGGCCAGACCCAACCAGAGGAGGTTTAGCTGTTCAAATGTTAACCAATTAAAAGAACACTGTAAAACTGCTTGCCTTTGATTATAAAAACCCTGCTGACAAGGGCTCGGGGCCTCTCTTAGCGTCACTGGTTAAGGACGCAGAGGACCGGGTTCGAACTTGCTAATAAATGACTCTTTGCTGCTTGCATTGATCGTGGTCTCTGGTGGTCCTTGTGGGGTCTCGAGCCTTCGGGCACAACAAGCACTCTACCACTCTGTTACACGTCTACCACTGATCTAGGTATTCTTCAAGTGCCAGCCCTAATTTCACTTCCACTTGGAGAATCTTCACCTACTTCTTTCAATGAATTTCCTTCTGTATTCCTAGATACTTGTTCTTAACTTTATTCATCTAGTCATCAATTGTGGTTAGTTGTTTCTCAGATCTCCTTATTCCTAGTTGATCCAGGTAAAGACAGGCACTCTGCCATAGAAGCACAATATCTCTTTGTGGGTTGGACTAAAGCTAGTAAGGACTATTGAAATGCTAACCAATATTTATAAAGCCCTGCTGAAGAAGGTGATACACTCTCATCTCTCCTGTACATGGCTCCCCAGACAACATCATTTACTGCTCTGACTTTATTAAGTAGTCTTATGCTAAGGACAGCAATATATACCTGAAGACCAGAACTCCTTTCTAATACTTCTATTCCACCTGGATGTTGTACAGGCTTTGCAAACTTAGTCTGCGTACATATAAATTCATCTTCTCTCTGCCTATGCCTAATTTTTCTTACTGCATTTTCCCCTTTGGTGATGGTATCAATATTTAACCAAGTGCCCAAGGGAGAAACAAGGAGCCATCCCTGATGCCCTCTGCTAAAGATCCAAATTCATGTTGAAACATAATTGCCAATGTAATGATATTGTATTAACAAGTGAGACCTTCAGAAGTAAAGGTGATAAAGAGAAGAGAAAGGAGGGATTGAGGAAGTTGTTCCGCTACGTGAGTGTAGGACTCACAAGAGGAACCATCTCAGAAAGAAAGAGGAAGACCTCAACAGACCCTGAATGTGCTAGCTCCTTAATTGTGGGCTTCTCTGTTCCAGAACTGTGAGAAATAATTTCTACTAACTATTAATTACACATTCTAAGACATTTTGTTACAGAAACCTGGTCATACTGAGATACCTTTTCCTTTACCTGTAAGGTCCCACAGATTTTATTCCTTAAAGATTTCTCAAGCAAGTCTCTTCCACTTTGCCACTAAACCACTTTGATGGTTCAAGTCTTCATAATTTGATACCTGGACTACTAACTGCATTTTGTTTTTCTGATCATTTTTTCTTAAATATCCATGACTGCTATAAACCTTCATAAAATTACAAATTTGACCTTGACTCACCTGCTTCAGATTCTTTTGCAGTTACCTGTTCATCATGGAAATGAGTCCAATTTCTTCAGTATATGGTGAAGTGTTCTCTCTGGGCCTGTTTCTGTTTCCCCATACCTCACACTTCATGACTTAGGCATGTAAATTGCACACATTTTTTGCCCCTTTATGCTGGTTGTGTTGTTTTCTGTTTCTGATTCGTCCTTTAATCCATCCACTGCATTTTCGTCTCATCCCTAGTGCCTTCCACTTTGTTCACCAGTACCTACCTTAAGTCTACATAAACTGTTAAATTCACTGGGAACATTTTTTGCAACTTCCTAAATTGGGTTAAATTCTCCTCCCCTTCATCTTATTTATATTACCCTAAACTTCCACTTTGATTGTGAAGGTCATTTTTATCCTCTGCGGGGGCTGGGGTGGGTGAGTTCCTTAAGGGTAACATCTCCTAGCCATTTTTAAATCCCCAGAAGTTCAATAAGTAGGTGTGCAATAGAGGCCTACTGGAGGATAAAAGGGAAGGAGTGAAGGTTTGCCTTATGTTAACACAGTTGTTTGACTTTTTGGATGAATCACTTTGGTTTCAGAACACAGCTTTCCAACTATGCATTCCATATAAGTAGCACTGCATTTGGGGTGATCTAGTGAGCTTAGCACATTTATTAATGTTTTTCAACTGTACGTTGTTTAGATGATCTAAAATATCACATTCTAACTTTCTAATTTGGTTCATGCAGAGTAAATAACTTTTTCAGAAACTGGATGAAACATGGCGCCTCCTTTAGAGAATATTCTCTTAGTTATAGATTATATTAACCAGACAGGTTCAATTAATATGTAGGGAAATTGACACTATGGATAATGTGGTTATTGTAGTTAAAGAAGTCCAGCTCCTCATTTGAAAGTGGTTATTTCTATGGTTAATCAATCATTCATTTCTCATTTCTTTTGTTGAGAAATTTTCTGTATCTTACATCCTATGAAATGCTCCATTACTCTCTTCATATTTAAATAATTTTAAGAAATGAAATGATATATCCTTATTCATCCCTAGGCTATCTACACAAGAGAAAGCTTTAATAGAAGAGAAAAATTAAGTGCTTAAAATGAGTAAGTCCATAAACATTCAATAGCTGTAGGTTCTTTTTGAACATCTAAATGTCAAAATAGCTTTGATTTACATAATTAAATTTGCCAAATCATTAGTCCATAATGTAATGGTTCTTGATATTATTCAAAGGGAACACAACAACAAAGCTCTTAACATTTTAAAATTGACTACGATGCTGGAAACGATTTCCACATAATCACTAGAAAGAGCTAAATAAAAATGATTTATTGACGATACATTTGAGTGGGCAACAGCTTCTATAGGTCTTGCTTTAAAACACCCAATTAATGTTTCTATCTGGTGCAGTAATTATAACAGTGCCCTTGAAAATACTGGAACTCTAAATGTGGGGAAGTCCCTTCCTCATTTATGTGACTAGTCACCTCTTATACACCTGAGGATCTTGAAGGAGGTGCCTGATTTCTGTTCTTCACTCTTGAAAAGTCCACGTGCTTATGGCATTATGTTTTTCATATTATCCTTTCAATTTATTGTAGTTTATACATACTGCCCCCGAGCCACCTCTAGTGCCTCAATCGGTGAAGAGCAGTTTCTTTCTTATTAAAAATATCTATTCCCTTGCAGGTGCTATTGTTGTACCCTGAAAATAAATTGCTAGAAAACAAAATTAATAGTGCAAAGACAAAATGTACTTCCAATTTTAAAATACTATTATTGATTCTATAAACATAAAATTTCTTTGTCAAATTGCTATGAACCTTTCTAATTTTTGTGTTTAATTTCTATATTCATTTCACTACTATTTCCAGTAACAAAGTTCTCCAACTCCCATTGAGCTACAGACCATCCTTGAAGATCATTGAGTCCATTCTTTAATTCACAAAGGCAGGTTTGGAGATGGAACCACTTGCTACCAATGGGTTTCTGAAGGATTTTTAAAGCAAAAGTATTAGGGTAAAGTTTCATAGCACTGTACAGTGACAATGGCACCTACGTCCCCTCCCTTCAATTTTCTAAAGACAAGGCTCGTGTCTGTCTGTTGTATTTTGGGACTTCGATTCATGCAACTGTTGAAGAACCCACAGTGCTAACAGTGTTCTTTACTTACTTGCTTTGCCTCCTTCATGTCAAAGTACCTCCATTATTCCTGATGAACTCTTCATGTTCTCAGACAAATCTTTAAAGAAGTAATTTGCTAATATGCATTCTAATATCTAAGTATTAAGCTTTAATTTAAAATCTAGGATAGCTCCTTTTCTAGGACATAGACATCCTGATCAATCATTGTGTGGAAAAAGTGGGTATCATGATACAAAGGAAGTAGCGGAATGAGAAGGCACAGCAAATGCAAAAAGCACATGCAAAAAGGACAAATCAGAACAACACTGCCCAGTGTCCATTAGCTGAAAGAACGTAGAGTACAGAGTGATATGCTGCCATATCATATATATATATAAATATATATATATATACACACACATATACATAAATATATGAGATAAATCTATATATATTTCTTCATATATAAATATACATTTATATGTACATATAGATATGTAAGTATACAGTTGACTCTCCCTATTTGTGGCTTCCATACGTATCCCCAGATTCAATCTGAATAGAAAGAATACTTGGGAAAAACAATCAGTTCTTTACTAAAACGTACAATTTTTTTTTCTATCAGTATTTCCTAATTAATTCAGTATGACAACTATTTACATAGAATTTACATTATATTAGGTATTGCAAGTAATCTAGTGATGATCGAAATAACACAAAAGATTGCATAGGTTATGTGAAAATGATATGCCATATTATAAAAGGGTCTTGGGCATCCCAAGTTATTAATATCTGCAGGGGATCTGGAACCCATCCCCATGGGTTCTCAGGGGTGACTATATATGAAAAATTCTATAATGAAGTATATGTGTTATACATATTATATAGGAATTATATATATAATAAATGCATACATTTGTAAGTAACATGTGCATATATAAATATACATGTATTTTTATGTACATATTCCTCACTTCCCCCTACCTTCAGGAAATATACTAAAAACAAATAGCATTATAATAAATAGCATGGCACTGATAGTCTCAAATGCATATCTCAAACAGAATTTTTTTTCTGAGTTCTAGAAACAGTACGCTGATTCCTCCCTTATCTGTTTCTAAGGTAGTGAAAACATCAGCATGCTCAGTTGATCTCTTCGCTGGCTCCTCTGACCCAGTTTTGCTTAATGTACACTCTTTCAGAGGCCCCACTCTGGGGATTTATATGAGGAAGTTCATACCTTCATTGCATCTTTCATTATGAGAGAATAGTAATGTTTAATAAAGGATTAATGAAATAAATAACAGCTATGCAATGAAATACTGAACTTTTAAATGAATGAGACAGGCTTTTATATCCAGACACAGAAATATGTGATCCAAGACATATTATTACATTAAAAAGGCAACTTTCAAAATAGAAAGTAACATAAAAATACACTTATAGGGGCTGGGGAGATAGCTCAGTTGGTAGAGTGCTTGCCTTGTAAGCACAAGGCCCTGGGTTTGATCCCCAGCACCCCCCCAAAAAAAATACACTTATATAGTAATAATAATATAACCTGCTAATATGTGCATAGGTCAAAACATTTGGAAGAACACATGCAAAAGAAAGACATAGTGGTTATGTATAGGTACTGAGATTATAGGAAATGTGCACTTTTGAAAATAATTCTATAAAATAGGACTTAGAAATAGCACTTCATTATTTTAGAATAAAAAAAATAAACCAGATAGTTAAAAGAGGAAAAGTTATAAAGAAGTTGCCAGGTGACAGCAAAGTAAAGAGAATAGGAATCTAAAATAGAAAATTTGAAGAGAAGAAAATGGAAAATTCAACAAAAAGTGCTTAGAGATTTGATCACAATTTGCATAGTGGCTGTCCCCAAAAACACAAGCAGTTAAAGAGCAAACACTGACAGCACAATGCTGCTGCCTTTTATTTTACATAAGATGAGAGTCAACTCATTGGTTGCAATGATGCAGTAAGAGGGGTTTAGATGGTAATCCCTTTTCAGTACAGACTTCACTGTCTTCTAGTGCCCTTAGGCACAAGAGCAGTGACTGCAAGTTCAAGGCTGCCAAAATGTCAGAGGTCAGAAATAGTGAGAGAAATGAGGAATGATATACCTTTAGAAGGTAGCTTGAGGTCTCTAAAAACTTTAAAAAAAATTAAGGCACCTTGCAACTGCCCTTAGAGATGGAAAATCTTTTGATTCTAAACAGTCATTTTCTCCTATCCATGGCTGGTATTTGATGTCAATTTTGAAAAGATAGCTCTGTATTTTGGGCTGTTTAAACAGAACTTTATAGGTAATCCTTCAAAAAAAAAGAAAGTAATGTACTCAGTGAGAGGAGATTAATAGTGCAGTGTGCAGTGTTTATTGAAAGGTTATTATTTGGGGGGGCAATGTAAAAGCTAAGGATACCGATTACATTTCAGGAGATCAAAGACAAAATAGTATTTTGAGTGGAACACAAAATAACAAATATTTTCATGACAAATTTAACTAGTTTTTATCCTTAAAAATAAACAATGAACTTGTAGTTACTGAACACCTCTATGAAAGTCTGGCTACCAAAGACACAAAGCAAAAAGTTTAAGACTTTACATTTAGTCACAAGAATTTTCTGATTAAAGTGCTACAGACAACTTATTATACCCCTTCTACTAGATTTTATGGTTTACATTTAGTTGATTTTACTCACTTAAGATGAGGTATGTACAAAAGTTGTTCAATAAATAAATCAATATGATTTAAAATAGATGCATCAAAAATCTGTATGGCCTGGTGTAGTGGTGCATGCCTATAATCCCAGTAGTTCAGGAGAGTGAGCAAGGAGGATCCCAAGTTTAAAGTCAGCATGAGCAACTTAGTGAGGCCCTAAGAATTTATCAAGACCCTATCTCTAAAAATAAATAAATAGATAAAAAGGGCTGGGGATGTGGCTCAGGATTAAGCACACCTGGGTTCAATCCTTGGTGGTGGTGGTGGGGGAGAGCTATATGTCCAAAGCAAGAATGATATACCACCATTAAACCCAAAATTTCTAAGTTCTAGAGTGTTTTATACTTTTTTGTAATTTTTTGTGATTGTAAATGGACAGCATGCTTTTATTTTATATATTCATTTTCATGCGGTGCTAAGGATGGAACCCAGTGCCTTACACATGCTAGACAAGAAGTCTGCCACTGACAACAATGAACCCACAACTAACCCAAAAGCTAGATTATCAAAAACTCACAGGGGTCTGACCCCATCCTATGCTTCCTCAGTTCACCCAAGTTATCAAATATTCTGAATGTTATTATTGACAATTCCTTGCTGGAAGAAAAAGAACACATATTACACATATAGGTATTTCAAAACAATCAGTTAACTTAAAAGATCATAAATATTAATGTGTAATTTTATAGATCCTGAGTTTTTCTTTCACCTTGTATTGATTACAATCCTACTTTAGTTAGCTTTAATTCATGTATTTTCATGACTGTATAATGTTTCATTGTTGAGGAGATTGTAATGGTCTCTTCAATCTATTATTTAAAGACTTTTCTCTATTCTTTTAAAATACAACCAAGAAATTCCACCTCTGGCAATTTGGAGGGAGGTGTACTGAGGATTGAACTCAGGGGCACTTGACCACTGAGTCAAGTATTGTATTTTATTTAGAGACAGGGTCTCACGAAGTTGCTTAGCACCTTGCTTTTGCTGAGACTGACTTTGAACTCACAGTCCTCCTGTCTCAGCCTCCTGAGCTTCTGGGATTATAGGCATGTGCCACCATGCCTGGCTTACCGCTGGAAATATTAATAAGAAAAATTATTGCACGTGTCACTAGGAATGTTTGTAGTCATATAACTTACAAAAGAAACAATGAGTAATTTTGCTTGTCACCTTTAACCAAAAGAATTTATTTATCAAAATATCAAGCATGCTCATATATACAACTATTTTTAAAAAGTTAATATTAAGTGGTTTTATTTTTATTTAACTTTGAAGTTATAAGTATCTATATTCATATATACATGTTATGTATGTATTTCTTTAGTAGTCAAATTAACTGTATTCAAGGAAAATTTTCTTGAATGTTCACTTCCCTCCACCTACATTCTTAGCTGCCATATGATCACCATTATCCAAAATGGATAGCTAGTAATTTTTTTTTTTTTTTTTTTGGTACCAGGTATTGAACCCAGGGGCACTTAACCACTGAACCACATCCCCAGAGCTTTTTTACATTTTATTCTGAGACAGGGTCTCACTAAGTTGTTTTGAGTCTTGCTAAATTGCTGAGGCTGGCTTAGAACATGCAATCCTCCTTTCTCAGCCTTCCAAGCTACTGGGATCATAGACATGTACCACTGCGCCTGGAGCTACTAAAATATATGTTTTAATCCTTGATAAAGTACCTTTTATGAACTTCTTCTTTCATTTTTATTAAATTATTTTCTATCTCTTTGAATAGAGCAGGGATTATGCTACTCTTGGACATTTCTATATCCCAAGAACACTGAAGAGTACCTCAGATGTAGTAGATTGTCAACAAATCTTTGTTGAATGAAGAAGTCATTACCTGCACAGTAGATGATTACCACATTTGGGTGTCTGAAAGTGTTTCTTATTTTTGGACTTTGGATACACAGATTAAGACATGTCCTCCAATAATGATATGTTTGAATTCACTGAATATAAGATTCTTATCTTCAAGTATTCACTAAAACGCAAAAGGATATTTTTTTGTCATTCATAAAATATATCTGTAATTAACTCAACCCTTCTTTTATACTCTGCCAAGAAAATAATAACTTTTTTGCTGTAAAATGTGAAACTCAAACCAAAATGGGACATCTATCTATTTCAGAGGCCTCCTGGTGATTATTTGGGACCTAATTAATGATGGCTTTCTAAAGTGAGAGGTAATTGCTGACACACATAATACAAAGGGCTAAATGAGGAAAATGAGCAGTAATGAATATTCACTTTGAAGCTTGCCTGACAGAGTGCTTAGATTACAGAAAGTTGAAGAACTATCCTGAATATGGCTGATGAATGAGATTCCTTTCCTGACCCTCACTTCCATCTGTACTTAAGCAATATCACTTTTAACACATCAGATTGGAAGGCTTGCCTCTAAGTCAAAGATTTATGGTGAGTGAAAAATGTCCATTTTCAAAAGGTAAGAGGAGATTCAGATGATATCCACTTTTGACCACTATAATTAATAGCTGAATCTTCAGTAGTAACTAATTGAATGGAGGTCAGTATGTTGCCATGGTAATGTCCTAGCCAAGCAATTTTACCCATTTTCCAGTCTGCTGCCCCTTTGCATAACTGAAGTTATAAAATGCTTTAATTGCAAGATTTGCAAATGATGCAACATCTGGGATCAAATTTACATATAAAGGGAGAAGTTTAATGGAGTTATTAGCATATCTCTGTGAACTCCTCAATTTTATATTTAATTTTGAAATCTGCAGTTCCACTGATGAACTCTGTGAAGATAACAGAAAAGAGGAGTATAGTTAGATATAAGAATCAGCAAGTAAGAGTCTATCACTTCATGTTAGAAAGTACAAATTTTAAAAAAGTGAATCTTTACTTTGGCTTTGTCTTAAGTGATTTAAGAAACTTGAAAGAGGAACTTTACTAAATATTTAAAAACCTACATTTTCTCATGACTCTATATTAAAATAATGTTAAAAATGTGTACAGAGCATGGATTAGAAAATTCAACAGACAAATAAATATCAAATGTAAAATAGTGTACTTTGACCTTATAATGAGAATTAATAATATTCTTATTTAATTATAAGCATGTGAGAATTCCCACACTCCATTAACCCAAGAGAAGAGAATATATAAGTTTTATGAATTAACTAATTCATACATAATACAGAAAATGTGATATCCCTATACAATAATATTTCTCTAAGGAAAGTTGGATATGTCTGATAAAAATTGGTGTATATAAAACAATAAAAAGTAAAACCAAAACAAAACAAAAAATCAAAATGGTATCAATAGACTCAGAGCTTATACTGACTATAGATTCTGAAATGAACTCTATCAAGGAACCTCACAAAATTTGTAATGGAGTGTAAATATCCTGAATATATTTCAATCAACATGGTAGTTATAGAGATGGAACAACTTTATTGGTCCCACAGGCAGAAAAATATTGAAAACTAGGAAGGACGGTACGAGAGTTAAAAAGCAACAAAGAACATAACCCTCCACTATTTTCCTAACGTATTGCTCTTCATTTTCTTCATTCCACAAGCATCATTGAGTTTTCTAGTAAAATTTTATGCCTAGGGCAGTCATTTCCACCCAAATCATGAGTTTATGTTGTATTTTCCAGGATGCAGAGAGAACTGATTATCTGAGATAGCCTACCCTAAATTTCAATGTTGCAGGAAAGTTGAGTTACAAAATACACACACATGGTAAGATATAAAAGCTTAAACAGAGATGTAACTTTTATCATATATTTCTTATACTGCTGAAGCACCTTAAATATAGCTTTTGTATGTATCAAATACTGTATTAGAAAGTTAATCTAAAGAAAGTATCTGAATTTAAGGTAAGGCACAAAGGCAGAGGGCATGGGATGCAGTGTCCAGAGAGCTGGATTCAAATCTTGGCTTTCCCCTTATAAGCCCAGTGAGCTCAAGCTAGTAGCCCAACCATCTAAGGCAGCTTCTGCATCTGTGTTAGATTGTTAATACCCATTAGCCATCATGTCACAGAAATTTAACTATGCACATAAAGTCTTAGGAAGAGGCCTAGTACATAATAACCCTCAGATAATGGTACATAATGTAATTGTAATTATCCACCTCATTTGTGGGTACAGCTACTACCTCTGATAGAAGTGATTGCAATTGGTCAGGGGAAGATAAAACCATAGCAGCCTCATAGTTCTGAATTAGCCTATGGCTTTCTAATGAGAGTGTAGTCCTTTCCTAATAGCCAATTTGTTGAAAATGAAGCTGCTTTGAAGTCTCATCCACACCCATATTTTTTCATGGCTATAGTAAATTTTCTTGCTTCTGGGGTATGAGACATTTTGCATGGACCCACATCCTCCATTTGTTTAGGCAAAGTAGAAACACATCCTTCAAGAAAGACTGTTGCAGAGGAGAAGGCGCTTGGCTGTGATCAATCAACAGTTTGAACGAATCAAAAATCAAGGGAGGGGGAAAGTAGAGAACTAAAAAGAACAAGAACCAGTACTTTTCTAGGTGGCTCAAAGGAAACTAGAATCCACCAAAAGTGAAAGGCAAATCATTCTTCAAAAGAACATTAATGAATTTTAAAAGAAGCAGGCAGAAGAAATTAAAAAGTTTTAAATAAAAGCATAACTGTGGTATATTTATTTCAGTGTTGCTAGTTTTCCCTTTTAATAATTCATGTAATGTTTTCACTTCCTCCCTGATACCCTTCAATGCTTTTTATGTTTCCTTTTGTTTTATTTTTGTTTTTTTAAATGTCCAGTTCAAATAAGATAGTCCATCATAGGACTGGATGCCACTTTTTAGATATATTGAGTTTTCCATCATCTCTTTTATTGAACCCAAAGGAAAACTAAGATAATGAAGTTTAGACAATTGATTCAACAAACAATTAAAGTAGCTTTTGTTTATGCTAAGCTTTTAGTATGCAAATTGTGTGTGTGTGTGTGTGTGTATGAGACAGAGTTCCTGGTCTTCTGAGGTTTACAGTCTCACAAGGTGGGCATCATCAGCCTGACCTGGTCAACCTGAGCATGTCACATCAGACTACAGTAGTTCAAGGGTGGGAATTTCATCCAGTAAGACCTTTTTGTAATCTTTTACAGAATTTTGGGGAACACAGAGCTCTTCTTTAGGGGCTTAGAACCAGAGCACTGAAGTTTCTAGGGTCATCTTTGCCACCATGTGCAAATACTCTTCATAAAGATGACAGAAAAGTTAAGCTGAGAGATGCAGAGACACCTATGGCTGATTTTTTGAGTGCCCAAAGATGCTGCAACATACTTTCCAACTGGAAATTATGTCAACCTTCTGTCTGTCCCCTTCCTGCAACAACTAAGCCATTTGAGGTGGGTTTTTCTTTCTTACCAGTAAAGTAAGGCTTCTGACTATAAACTAAAGCTTCTGACTATAAACTAAAGCTTCTGACTATAGAGTAAGGCTTCTGACTATAAAATTGATTTAGATTTTGTAAAGGTGGAAACACATAGATGACCACAAATTAACATTGTTTCACAAAAGCTTTTTAACAACTAAATTTATGATCTAGCTAATGTGCATGGTTTTACTACTCTGTAGCTCCTATTAAAATCTTAAAGTTTAATCTTTTCCTGTATTATCTTGAGATTCAAAATAATCTAAGTGCTCTAAAAACCATATTATTCCAATTGATCATGCTATGCTATTTCTTAGGCTACATCTGAGCATCTTTAGAGCTTGAAAAATGCTTGCAATTTTGGTGGTTATTTCTGTTCCAGAATTCTGCTTAGACACAGTTTGAAGCCACCATCCAAGCCCCATGCTTTGTACATTTGTGGTAAAAATAGAAATTTTGTGAGCAAAATGTGATGGTTTGGAAATAACCGCTACCTGCTTGTACCTTCCTGTTGCAAAACTGTCAAGTACTTCAACCTGTTAATTATCAGCAAATGGAGCTAAGAATCACTTCACTAGGAATAGAAATAATTTCCCTCTGAAAGAAAGAAAAAAAAAAAGGGAAAAATGAAGGAAGGAGGGAAGGAAGGAAATAGAATTACATTCTTGGTTAACAACCAGGATTAAAAAAACAGAATTCAGTTTATAGGAGTAAAATAAGCATATGTGGTAAAATTACAAGACAAAGCTAGAAAATGACATGCAGCAGAGTTTGGAGATGATCTTTGAAGAGAGGGAAGGGGGTGCTGGCAAGACTGAGGCACACCATCTTCTAAGTTGATGAACTTTTCTGTCTTTAAGTAGCATGAAGAACAACCAGGTGGTCATTGTACTAGTATTCCTTAGAGATAACAAACATTTTTGTGCTTTTTTTGTCTGTTTTTCATTGCCTTATTTTTCTAGATATTCAGTTTGTTTCTCTTTTACTTTAACATTAGTTTTCATTTGCATACATTTAGGTTTCTCTGGGGGTGAAGTTGCATGGAATGAATCAGAGGGCAAGGAGGTTGGATAATGGATGTTTGTCTGTATGTTGGATTTGATATAATGAGGACACTGCAAAGAATTTTTATTCCTTCAAAGATATGTTCATGTTTTATATTATAACCACTCAAAAAGAAAAACATGACATATGAGTTAAGTAGATTTAATTATTGACGTTATTTTATTATTAATCAATTTTTAAATAATTTGTTAATATGGTACTTGCTATATTTTGGATCTAAAATGTTCCCTAAAGGCCCGTGTGTTGAAGTTTAGGTCACCAGCTTGGTGCCACTGGGACACTTTGGAAACTTTAGGAAGAAGCCTAGTGGGAGATCTTCTGGTAATTTTGGGGATGGTGGAACTTTGACCCTTCTTCCTCTCCACCTCTTTCCTTTTTGACCATGAGGGAAGTGGGCTTCCTCTGCATTGAGCTCCTGTGTTGATATATGCCTTAGCACAAACCCTAACGCCATGGGCCACTCATGAACTGAAATCTCATAAACTAAGCCAAAATAAAAATTTTCCTTGCTTAAGTTGACAACGTCAGGTATTTTATTATAGTGATAGAGTGCTGACTAGCAAAGTACTATAAACATCTCTGTTCTTTTGAATCCTCTTTCCTTTCCCACACACAACAAAAATGGGACTCCCAACCCTGAGAGCTTTGAGGCTCAGAACATGATGCCATCAAATATAGCACTTTGGCTAACTGAGTACTTTGAAGGGAAGGAGATTAGACAGGTCTCAGAATCAAGGAATTCTCTCTGATCCTCTCCTGCCCTCCTGTCTCCTTTCAAGCAGGTCATGGACACTAGACTTTCTCTTCCCGAGGTGGGTCATAAAAGCAAGAACTCTTCTCCTTCAAAGCAAGCCCAGAAAGTTTAAAATGTTAAAATGTCACCCTCTGACCCTCTCCCTTCTTCTCTGAGGGTTCTTATGACCACTATCCTGTCCAATATCTGCAGGAAAGAATGCTTCACAGGCCAAGAGGAATGTGAACAAACGGGCCCTTCCTTATTTCCCCAACTTATTGTCATTAATTTTTACCTTTTATTTCCAGTCGTATTTCCATACAGCTGTCCATTCATGTATCAAGTATAGGTGAAACACACACACGCACACACACACACACACACACACACACACACACACACACACAGATTTTCTCTGGGTTTTGGGGTCTTCATCTCTGAAGTCTCCCATATCCCATATCATTTACTGTTCAGTAAATTTGTTATGAATTTGTTAATCTGTCTTTTGTTGTAGGAATGTTGGCCATTTCCCTTGGATGGATGAGGCAAATATATTAAACATTTTCACCCCATAGACGTATTCAGGTAAATGTTTCAAAAATAAATTTCAAGCATAGATCATTGATTTAATATTAGCCAGTGCGGTGGTACCCAGCACTTGGTAATTTCTACTTCAAACTCATATTTTTAAGTATCTCTTCATATAAAACTTTCTTCAACCAAAAGTGGATATCACAGGATAAGATTATCTCATTTTAAAATCAAGTTAATATTTTTGCATAAAGAAAACAATTGAATTTTTTAGCTTCTATAGTTGAGAGTTTAAACGAGGTGTAACTTGTGTTATATAGCAGTTGATTTTAAGTAAATAAAATATCAACACCTGGGATTCTTTTAAAAAACCTAGTTCAACACTTTTTTTGTGTTATATTTGGAACTGTGTTCTTCCATAGCCTAGTTCTATGGAGAGTGAATAAATTATGCTTGTTCTCAATTCACTGGAGTAGTACTCTATTAAGTAATAATCTATAGGATGAGATGGCACTCCAGTGGTCCAAAGAAATAGAATTTCTGCATATGGCTTATTTACTGTAGAATAATTAAAAAACTAAAATAATTATTTGAATTCTATCAAAACAAACAGAATGCTTTCTAAAAATTGAACCATATTATTCTGCCAAAATTTCTTTCTTGTAAAAAACGGAGATACTAATCACTTGCTAGATTGGATTAGGAATGAAATCAAATGTGTACTTCATGATACAGTGCTTCATTAATTAACACACTTTCATATACAATATGTCAGAGTAGGAAGCAGCCTAAAATATTCTGTACATTATCATTATTTCACAGTTGAGATTAGTATGAATATAAACAAATCTTACAAATAAAATATTTTAAACATTTTAATTTTATAGTGAAATTGAAAAATTGTTCCATTTATTTTTTAATGTCATCATCTGTTTTCTTATACTTTTATTTTACTTGTTTTTCAATTACTTTTATCTTGAAATTTCAAACCCATCAAGTACAAGAATAGAAGACTAGTACAATGACTATCAATATGCCTATATTTCATTCACCAGTGAACACATTCTCCCTCATTCACATGAGGTTAGACTCCATAGATTTAACCAAGCCAATTTTTTTTTGGTGGTACATGGGATTGAACTCAGGGGAATTCGGCTGCTGAACCACATCCCCAGCCCTATTTTGTATTTTATTTTAGAGATAGGATCTCACTGAGTTGCTCAGCATCTCACTTTTGCTGAGTCTGGCTTTGAACTCACAATCCTCCTGTCTCAGCCTCCTGAACTGCTGGGGTTATAGGTGTGTGCCACTGAGCCCCACTTAACCAAGACTTTAGGGGAAATATTTTCTTTAAAATTCACCTATACTGAAACTATACAGATATTTTATGTTATTTTCCCCTAAACAAGGAGTATCACAATTATTTACACAGCATTTACATATTAGGTATTAAAATAACCTAGAGATGATTTACAGTATACAGGCGGATATGGTTAGGTACATGTAAACACTACACCATTTTATAAAATCCACTAGGCATCCTTGGATTTTAGGATCCATGGGGGATGGTCATAACACCTATTCCCCATTGATACTAAGAAATACTGTATATAAAATTATGATTTACTTGTGTTTTAAAAATTTTGAAAGTTGAAAATATGTCATTTTACCCTAGACAAAACATTTTCCTATATGAACACAAAATAATCATCACACTCAGAATATTTAGTATTAATGCAATAGTATTATTTAATAGACAGACTGCCATTCAGATTTTCCTAAATATCCTTTTGTACCTTCTTTGATCTGAGATTGAATCAAGAATCATGCCTTATACTTACTTTTCTTTTATCTTCTAACTCATTACATTTAAAATAACTTTCTATAATTCATTCCATTTTAAGTATATCTACTCTAATAATTTTATTTAAATTTTTCTTTTTTTCCTATAACTATGTTAAGCTACCTTCTCTGATAAGAAACACATGAAAGAAATAGTCACTTTGAAAAAAAAAGAAAAGTGAAAATATTATTTCATTTGATCATAGGGTTACAAAAACTCCAAGATTTAAAGCATCTAAAGCTTTCTTTTCAATGTTTAAATGGTTTAAATTTTTCGTCATATAATTTGGATCACATAAGTTTGTTTTGTTTTCCACATTTCTAAGCAAAAATACTCATTTAACTTCAGGGAATACAATGACTTACAGAAATAAAATCTAAGTACAGAGATAGCCCAAAGTAATGCTATTACAATGTGAGAGTTTTTTAAAAATGCATTCACCTCAGTGTTTTGTTTTGGTTATTGTTTTGAGACAGGGCCTAACTATGTTCACTAGGTTGGTCTTGAATTCAGGAATGCTTCCACCTCAGCCTCTGAGTGGCTGGGACTGCAGGCACTGTGCCACCAAGCCCTCTCATGATATGCTTTTAAGGTCAGGCGAGGTGGTGCATATTTGTAATCTCAGCGAGAGGAGGCTGAGGCAGGAGGATTCCAAGTTCGACGACAGCCTCAGCAACTTAGTGTAACCCCGTATCAAAATAAAAAATACAAAAAGGGTTGATGAACTAGTTCGATGGTAGAGTGTCCCTGGTTAAATCCCTAGTATCACTTCCCTAAAAAAAGATATTTTATAAAATGTATCTTAACCTACTATAACTGCTGTAACCGTATCTTCCATGGTTGGTTTTGCTGTAACCTAGAACCCTCCTTGGGTAGTGTCATAAGTTAGTGAACAAATAAACCCACATCCACAACTGAAATTCTGAAAATATTTGTTGGAATAAAATGTTAGACCACACTTAATGCATAGTGCACAGAAAAGCCTTTCAAACATAAACTCTACCTGGACCTTCCATGCCCAAATTTGTGTTCCTTGTGAAAGTCAACCTCTCTCTCCCTTCTTTTATCTGCCTCAGATCCTCTATGGACAGGATCTTTTCCTTCTGACTGGCATTGGCATATTGGATTGCCAAAATTATTTCCACTTGCAGAGCCCACTACCGAAACAAAAATACAATCATGAAGCATGCAATCATATAACTTCACCATAGTGGCTTCAAGGTCAACGTAAATTTTATGCCAACTCATGCATTTAGTTGAGAAGGTATTTTTAACAATTTTGTCCTTTTTTTCCCCACTTTTGTTCTGGTTGGTACGCTATCGCCCCCCAGTTTTAGGTCACCTTTTGATATTTAACTTTGTGATGTCGGAACTGCAACTCTGCTATCCACATTTCTGCTCTGCACGTTGGTTAGGTTTAATAAAGAACACAAATGGAAGACCAAAAGACTGGAGGAGGAATAATAGCTTTGTTCCTCATAGTTTTTGGAAGCCTGTTCACTTAGCAGCATCAAGATTCCCCCACTCCTGAAACACTAGTACAAGCCTGTAGCTCACTCTTCTCAAGGTCTGGTTCCAGATGCAGGAGATTCCTACTCTGACCTCAGAGACTCCCCAGATAAGACAAGCAGGACCCTCTTCTCTGAATTCTACATCTCTGTCTCATCTGTTTCAAGTTCAGAGACACTATCTCTACCCAAGCAGCATGCCTTTCTCTGAGATCTGAGTTCCAGCTTTTCTAAGCTTTTATATTAAGTCTTTGTATTTCCGCCCTCTTCTTTTAATTCCCCAACCCAGTGGTCCTAATGACTTATAGAATTGCTAACTCTGCAACAACTTAGCATCTTTCATGTCTTTTCCACTACCTAGTCCAAAACTGTATGCCTAATTAATTTTTTATATTAAAAGCTTCTGTACAGACAATTTCTCTGATCATTATGTCCTGATTGATCTCTGACTTCTACAACTATCTTTAAGGTCAGTTCATAACTTTCAGAGGGTCCCTTGGCAGTTGTAAAGAAGTAACAAAGTTCCCCTGAGTTCATATTGGTGTATCTCCATCCATATCAAGGAACACTTTAAAGATTCATTCAGAATTTACAGTGTGCCAGGAACTGTACAAAATGCTTTACTTGCGTAATTATATTTAATCTTTGCACTATTACCAAGAGGTAGATAATAATCATTATTCACATTTTACGAGAGAGAGAATTTAGGCTTACAGAAATGAAGTAACTCATTGGCTTTCAGTGCTGGAGTCAAAAGGGAAGGTGCTGGGATTCTCATTCTGGATTTATCCTCAGAAGCTGTGGTTTAAACTCAAGTTGCACAAACCTTAACCTCAGAAAATCTGGATTTTCTTACATGCAAACACTCAACAACCTTCTTTTTAACATCTCTTTACCATCAGCATTGCCTAACTTTCCCATCACTATTCCATGGACAAGAAAAGCCTGCCCAGAGTCTGGTCTATTGGGCTTCCCAGGAGAAGGAGGGGATCTTCATACTCATTGGAACTTCCTGTTATATGTCTACTTCTTAACCAGATCTATAATGGACACTAACTGACTCCAAACTCATCAGGCCACTCTCCTTAAAGTAATCCCAGTTACCTTAGCAATCATGTCTAAAGCCTAAGCCCAGCATTTCAGACCCTCTGTGATCCAAGCCTACCTTATCTCTCCCATGAAAGCATGGAGTGATCTTCACATCAAACAATTGTAAACACAGCCAAGGTACAGTGCCTTTTCCTTTCCTTCAATATACCATGTGTAGTTCTAGGTACACCAAACATGATTTGTGAATAAAAGAAGAAATGACTAAAGACTAATCCTGAAGTAATTGTTGAATGACAATCCAAGCCTTTTTTAGTTTCTATGAATTTCTTCACATTCTCCTCTTCCCTAAATTGCCCTCTCTCCTTATCTGTAAAACCAGATTCCTTTTTTCTTTCACCTAGATGTTTGATCCACACATTTACTGAACCTTCAAAGGTCTTTAGTAGATATCTGTACTTCTCTAACTTTTCCTCTTCCTTGAAGCCTAATCTAAAATCTCCAGAAAACAAGAGAGCTCATTATATTACTTTCCTTATAGTACTTATGTTCATTGTCAGGTTGAGTAGAAAAATTGTTAAGGGCATAGATCGTCTCATTCTTACAGATATCAGCTCTCTGAAACACAGCACTGCTCTTCAGAGAAGTGTACCAGTTCAACTGGGCCTGAGAAACTTATGTCCATTGTTTTATGACCTTCAGAAGGTATTCTTATCTCTGAACCAAGCTCATCAAGAGCTATGGGAAATATGAGATCTTGGAAATCCTACTGATAAAAAAATGGAAAGATTTTAGATTTTTCACATCAGAGCAAGGTAATTCATGATCACAAAACGATTGTATTTAAAATAAAGTACTAATCTATTACGAAAATTTTAGAATGAGAATTGCCTGTGGTTTTCTGTTTTATTTTCATCCATTCACCTTGAAGCAAGGGAGCATATATTCCATAAACCTGGATACTGAAGTCTGACATATTTGATTTTGAATTCTGCAGTCTTAGCACTGTGACCTAGAAATATTACTAAATCCCTTTAAGCTGCAGTTTTCTCCTAAATGAAACAAGAAAATTCTGAGTACTCATTTTACAGGGTTGTCATAATGATGGACTAAGATAATGCATGTAAAAAGTTTAGCATAATGCCTGATATATAGTAAGCATTCAATTAACGTAATCTTTTATGAATATTAACTGCCTCAGCATCTCCCAGTCCACACAAAACTGCCTTATACAGCTGTGGATGTGGTTAATGGGATATAGGAATTCAGTTCCAAAACAATGTCAGCTCTTGAATGTCAAGTGTAGAGAAACAAGAATCTATTACACTTGTGGGGAAGGAGGGAGTGGAGATGGATTATGTGGCTACCAAAAGTATTAATTATGGTGAAGACTTCAAGTTAGTCCTAGGGGAAGGTCAGTGCAAGTGGGAATATGGGTTAGTGATCAGGGGAAGGCAGAAATACATTTATGCAGCTGGTGACTCTTTGTGGGTGGTTGTAATTGTTATAATATATGGAGGATCAGCAGGCTGACTGAGGAAAAAAATAAAAACAAAAACAAAAACGAAGGACCCAGGGCATGAATGGGTGTAGCAATTTTCAGGGAAAATAGTGGGTAAGGCTGATAAATACAAATCTGATTTTAATGTCTGAATTGTTTGTTTTTAAACATTTTTTCCTTTTACTTATCCATTAACATGTCTTGAATTGAATGGAATATTTTTTCTTGTTACTTGCCTACCAAGCTTGGATAATTTCAATTACTGTGGATTTTTCTGGCATAAGCTAAGGGAATGTGCTCACGGCCTCTGCAGCCTTGGTAAGCAAGGGCTACAAGCTTGGATTTTAAGGATGGTGGCTGCCATTATTGACCTTAATGGAAAAGAACAGAGGAAATGTGTTGTTAGCCAAAGATAAGGTGAGTAGTGTCACATGTAGTTTTTAATATTTAATGAATCTATATGGGTACAATCCATTATGTGACAATTTAATTATATGACAAAAAAGTTTGATAAATAATATTGTGGTAGGACATCTAATTCATTATTTAACAAAGAAATCAATACTTTCATAAATCATAGTTCTCCACAGATGTACTTTTTTTCCCCCGCCAAGTGTGTAAAAACCCTTATTCAGAATCCATAGGTAATTTATTTTCCGGTCAGGACAAGTTTGAATGGAAGTTTAATTGGGCCCAGGACAGACATAAATTCTATTTACTTTTTTTTTTTTTTAACCATTAAATGAAAAAGCTTTCATTTCAAGTACTTTTCAGGAAGCCTTAACAGAATCTGGATAGCATTTTCCCAGTGTGTTTTAAGAACAGAAAGTAGTAGTAGTCATAAATTATGTATCAAGCTATAACAAAGCACAAACTAATAGCATAAAAATATTTTTGTATACCCTCTTTTTTCCTGGTCTGGCTTCAATGTTTATTAAATAAGATGTTGTTTTTATATTTTAACATTTTCAACATTCTTAATTTTGTGAATATGACAGATTATAAGTTTATTAGATATCATGTTGTCAGGGTGAGGTGAATTTTAATTATTTGCATATCATATCATTGTAGAAAAAATATTTTTTTTCTTTCCAGTTTAAAAATTTGTGATCTGGAAGAGATATTCTTCTAACATTTCACTTAAATCCCATATACTTTTATGACTATCACAATGTGTTTTCACATTTATCTTGTTTGTAATTCAATAGTTTGTTTCTTATCTTTGGAATGAATTGCTATAAATTATGTTCTTAATTTTATAATTAAAAATATTATTGAACAGAAAAAGGATCATGTAATACATTTATTCACTTATTTCTGATTGCTGATTATAAGTAAAGGGTTTAAATTTTTTGCATAACTCAGAAAAATTATCAGTTTTAAATTATCACTTTATCCAATAATAAAATGATTTATTTTCATATAGAGACTGTACTACTAATTATCTACAACAAATTCAGAGCCAGAGAACAGCCACCTAAAGCTTTCTTAGAATGTAATAAAATACATTATTAGCAAATTTTCATCTCATATTAGCAACTTTATTGCATTAGTAACTGTCTGTCATTATATACTTTATTATTAATGAATTTTTAGTAATGAAGCATAAAAGCACTACGGACTCATTTTCAGGTTTGAATGCAAATACTTCAATTTAGATACTTTGCAAAATTTAATATTTTCTGGTTTGACATTTGATTAACATTGCTGCAACAGAATTAAGTCTTCTTATATAACACAGTATTGAACATTAAGAGACATGCATTTCTTTTTTCACAGTTATGTTTTATATAATGCTGTAGTTTCATAGCAGGTCAAAGTAGAATTAGGAGCAGGTATAAGTAGTTCCAAATCAGAGCCTCAGACCAAATCAAATCGCAGTGTTTAAACTCCTGAACTAAAGCCAAACTGGATTTGAATTCTAGTTCTGCAATTTTCTAACTTGGTGTTCTTGGGCAAGTTTATTAATCTCTGTTCTTCTGTTTCTTTCTCTGTAAAATGAGGATGGATACTATCTATCCTCTTGTGTTGTTATAGGTTTATATTTTTATGTTTTAATTAAAAAATAATTTAAAACTTACAAAATATTTTCATAAACAGTGGAGTTTCAAATAACCTGACATCAGCTTTCAAAACCTTCTATAAGATTAAAATTTTTAAAAATCAGGAAGTTGAAATTAGTATATTACTATTAATTAAAATATAGTCCATATTAGAAGTTAAAGTTTTTTTCCAACTGTCTTTTTTCCTATTCCAGGATTTACTCTAAGATCCTATATTGTGTTTCATTATCCTGTCTCTTAAGTCTTCTTCCAGGCCTTTCCTTGTTCTTTGTGACCTTAGCACCTCTGGTAAGATATGGTCAGTTATTCCAATATGGACTGTTAATTTGAGTCTATCTGCCATTTTACAGTGGCTACTTTGATTTTCTGCATTGTTGATACCACTGTGTCCTTTTGCAAATGTCAGGGGATATATGATGTGACTATTTCTTGTTGCTTGTGGTGTACACCTTGATCATATGGAAAAGACATTGTCTATTACACTTTATGCCTGTGTTACTACCATCATTTACTTTGTAATAAACAATTATCTTGGATGACATGTCGAAACAATGCACAGATCCTGATTCTTTTCAAACGTTCACCTACTATTG